>NW_017300322.1:900547-992857 GCF_001594075.2 Trachymyrmex cornetzi
CGGAGAGCCTCGTACAAACTAGGTAGAAAAGTGAGAAAAATTCGCGCGAAGAGCCTTCCTTGCGAGAAAGAGAGAAAGAGGTATCTCTCCCTGTCCATCCAAGTTCGCACGAAATCTACTACAGCTAGAAGGGAGAATAGCGAAATCGCCGCGGCCCGCCTCGTGCCCGTTTTCTTAATCCGCCCGTGTTTCTGTCATCTCGCGCCGATCCGCTCTCCAGCAGCAGCAGCAGCAACAGCATAACAACAGCGACTATAGTAGTGCACTTATATTGTACTACTAATAGTATAACGGCGATGTGTGACACCCGCCACCCGACACGTCGTGCATGCAGAGACCTACAAGACACTCTGTACACTTACGTTCACACGTGATGCATACATATCCGTTTACACACTCACACATATGCATTATTCATTCATTCATACATACGTACAATAAACTTTCCCTTAAATTTAGCGTCCGCGCTCGCTCGTACGACCAGTAATGGCTCTCCTCGCTCTTTCCGCTCGACGAGCTCTTCCAGGATTATCCTTTGCAGAGCGCGAGAGGACGTCATCGAGAACGTCGTCGAGAATCGAACGTACCCGCGGGATCGCGCGAGGTTACACGCAAGAAGAGAATAAAGCTACGTGTAATACGAACTAAGAAGGATGCAATCAGAACGAAGATAACGCAACCGCATGGGTCTGAGAAAATAATTGCTCTATGTGCTGGCGAGGCTGCTCGGTTTAGAAGGGCAGGCTACCGACAAACATCGTCTCGATCAGGGGTGGCGCCGGCACCAGGTCCTCCAGCTTGAGGTAGAAGATCCGCTGGAGGCCTTGGACCGAGAGACTCCTCAGCTCCGGTATCTTCCCCAGTAGGTACGACAGGTACTGCGACTTCCTCTGCGCCTCGGCATTATAGGTCACGTGGTCGCGCAAGGACGAGACAATTTTCATCTGCAGCTGTTCCATGCGCTGCGGTTCTTTCAATCCGTACCTCTCTGAAAGCACGCGAGTCAGCTTGAATGAGACCGCTGTTTTCTCAAAATAATATAAGATGAATGAAATCTCTCTCTATGAATTGCCATCAAATTCTATTAAACAATAACATTCCGTAAATAACACCGGAAATTTTAATATTAAATCATCAGCTATAGATTAAATTTCACATTGTTTTCGAACATTAAATCGCGAGAATTTAGATAATAAAAATCCTGTATCTTAAAAAGTTCCAATATGAATGATGTATTACAGTTGATTTAATTACTACACTACTAACATTCAAGATTAAGAAACATTGATAAATCAATTAAACTCCAATAATATCAGTCACTCGACCTTCGACACGTAGCTATCTAAACACGGAAACTCTGATTGGACGCGCTTGTAAACCGCACACCTGCATGTCTGGTTGCTAACGGATCGCGTGCGGAACGAGGAACATCGTCGTTCCTTTCGTCGGTGCATCAATAATTAACTGATCCGACGGATTAATTATTTAGGCCGGCCGATATAACCAGAATACGGGTAGAGCGAACCGGATAAAGGAAGACTGAAGGTGCCGTTGAAGAAATAACCAGCAGAACCGCAGTGTAACAACTATAGAGCTCGATCGTAAAATAATTAATACTTATGATAGCAGAAGCGCGACTGTGGCAATTCATTCGACCATGAAATCGAGGGAATTATAATCTAGTACTAACCAGTAACCAGGGTGAGAGCGCACAGACAGGCGAAGGCGCTGATATCGACCTCCAGGAAATGGAGGGCTTTGCAAAAGTCAAGAATGCTGTGCAGCCAATCGCCGAAGCTACGTTGACATTGCTCCAACGCGAGGACAACGCCGTTGCAGAAGACCAGCTTCGTGTCGTCCGGGTGCGTGCGGTACGCCAGCCTGAGCACAAACAGTTCTAGACTGGCCGATTGGAAGAGCAATTCCTGAAAGCAGATTACATTGTGAAATTATTAATACACAAATGCATTGTCCATAACACGTAAACTATCGAGATAACCAAAAGGTGTTCTAAAGATATTTTATTATTCGCGATATTAAACATCTTTTATTTACAAAAAAATAACATAATTTTACTTAGATGTGATGACAAATCTTAAACAACAAAATCTCTTCTGATTATAGCATAGATATATTAACAAATTACCGTCTATCGTTCTACCGAGCAGTCTGTTAGTCAGCCAAGCAACCGACCGCGTCAAAAGCTCGTCAAGACTGACCTTTTAGAAAATGTATAAGCTATCGATCTCTATAACCGTTAGTTCCCAATGGATATCGCCCGAGAATCGAAATCTGACCAGTGATATAATAAAAGCGTATATCTCTTAATTTTTCGAGATGAAAAAAAATTAAAAAAGACGAAAAAAAAACAACAATAAATTCTTACAAATTCAAACTTCAAGACTTTTGTGTAAAAAAATATGTATTCTTGGAGAGACACTATTCCTCGTATTTATAAGTTGTTATGGGAGCTAATATATTATCTTATTGGTCGTTTCTATACGTTATAAATGATCACTCACCTGATCTTCCCGCACTAGATCCGTGAATCCGGGGATTTTGTCGGCGAAATTTCGGATAACATCGATCGAGGTTGTCAATAAATTGTAGAACTGTTGAATCTTCTCGGCCTCGGTTATTGGTGGATCACCCGGTCTAGGTTGTCGGTACTGGGAGTAATCCAAACTTGCCTTGTCCGGCGTTGTGTCAAGATGGGCGCGAACCAGAGCGGTAATCAAAGAGACCGGCGGGCTCGGTGGGGATTCTTGCGGTGACTTGGGCTTTGAGGGCAACCTGCCTCGACGGCCCTTCAGAGAATCTGTTCTAACGACCTGTCCAACAATTAAGTAGTAAATTAAGTTACATTTATTTTATTTCACATTTATAATTATTTCGTTCGCGTTATAATATTTTTCTCCGTTTTTTACGAATTTAATAATTGTATAATTTCAATTATTTGATTTAATATATAAGTTTTCATTTAATTTTAAATCTTAAAGACAATTTTGACATATTTTATTAGTTGACCACCAAAAGTTTATACTTTCATCACTGAGATGTAAATATCTACAACTGCTTAATTCTCATTATTACTATTATGAAAACTACATCTAAAATTTCAATTGTTTGAATTTTAATCTGTTTGAAGTACTGACTACAAGAGTGAATCTCTACCTTACGATAATTGATACAGGAAGGTTCCAAGTATTTTTACAATCTAGAACCTCACAGTACCAATCATACAAATCGTTCATTTTCGCTTTGAGTCTAAATGACCCATTGCTGTAGTCGAGAGTTAATATTATATAAACTAATAAATTTAAGAAAAAAATTGTGGAATATATTTTGCAATACAGCGAACAAGTTTTTTACCTCCTTGACCATGCCAACCATCAGGCACTTCTGGAATCGGCAGAACTGGCAACGGTTTCGCCGGCGTTTGTCTACTGGGCAAGCCTTCTCGGCCAAGCACACATATTTGGAGCCCTTTTGCACGGTCCTCTTGAAGAAACCCTTGCAGCCCTCGCATGTGCGTACACCGTAGTGCTGACAGGCCGCGGTGTCACCGCATACAGCGCAGAGCTGGCTCGGGCTAGGAGGTGCGCGTTCGCCACTGGTACCGCTTCCGGGCGATGGTGAACTGACAGTGGAACTCGCGGTACCGCCGCCGCCGCGCGGCTTCGGGGAATCCGTGCTCCCACTACTGTTAACACGACACAGCATTGATCTATAACCCGTCACTAGTCAGAACGGGGGTTCTTCCAAAACTATCAAGCCTCGTGTCCTCGAAATACGCATCGCTAATCATAAACGCAGAAACCGAACTCGCGTCTTTCATGTTCCAACATTTACAATAAAATTGAAAAGATATCTGTCACATACACGGATTTAAACAAATTGCTCAATTTGTTTTATTATTCCAAAGTTATATAAATTAAAAATTTTTAACTAGAAAGTTTTGTTTCTATTTTGTATACTTCACAAATAAATTTAATGTAGCAAATGAAATTGTGAGTGAACGAAATAATGAACATAGATATTACAAATTTTTTTTTCTCTCATGTTAGAATAAGTTATTAATTTATGTGAGAAGCACAATGAGATTCGAAGTTATTTATTAGTATATTTATTTCATAAAAGATCTTACCTTGCTGATTCTGATCTCTGTGTGGGCAATGACGCCCTTCGCGGCCGAGTAGTACCAATGACGCTGGAATCGACGCTGGTGACAACAGTGGGACAGAGATCGGTAGGAACTACGGGAGTGGCAACGGCGATAACTGATGGTGCCCCGTAAACTATAGGCATGGCGACAGTCACCCCGTAGGATGGGTCCTGCCGATGATTGGAAGGTACAACCGTCGTTGCCGGGGTGGGCGCTGATTCCGTCGGGAAGTAACTTTGATGATGATGCGGGGCCTGCTGATGATGCTGCGGATGATGGTGAGGATGCTGCTGTTGTGGCTGCTGCTCGTGATAGGGCACCGCGGCCGAGAACTCAGTCGGATAATGAGTAGTGGTGCAATATACCGGAGTGTCGTAGCATTCGTCCATCTTAAGACCGAGACTTTGGAGTTCCTGCCTGGTATATCGTTGCGTGTAGGTCTCCTGGAAGCTCGGTAACGGCGTAGGACTGTAAACAAGGATACTTAACATTCTGTACAAACCCTGTATCAAGTTTCGTTGTCTAAAAACTTCAATCATGTCATTTAATAATTAATATCATTGATAATAATGTAATTTCTTTGCTTATGTCATTTGAAAAATCTTTATAAGAAATTTATACGATCATCAATGATAGGACATCAGAAGTTTAGGGATAGTTTACATACCTAAGAGAATCAGCTTGGATATCTTCGGGGAGGGGTGGCGGTGGTGGTGGTGGTTGCGATGGCTGCTGATGGTGTACACTTTGTTGAGACGGAACAGAGTTGTCGACCGGAGGCACGCCTTGCGGATTCCCGAGTTGCAATTCCGGAAAGGGATCCAACTCCTCGGGTAAGCTTCCGGCATCCGCAGCGTCTGGATATGAGCTATTCAGGAACTCCCCGAAATTGCCAAAGGGACTCTGTAATGAAAAATTGTGACCATATTTATAAATAGTATTATACAATATTAATAAAATAGATATAATAATATAAATACACATGTCATGTATATGTATATAATAATTAATGCATATATAATAAGCTAATTTTATCAAAATATTAAGAAAATCAGAAATAATTATTTATATTCCATAATAATTGGTAGTATTGACCAACAAAAGTAATTATATTTAAACAATCATTTTCATGTCGTAATAAAAGTTTAAATAATTCAATAAAATAATATTAATTATATCTAATGAAAATTTATATCGCAAATTTTAATAATGTGTAATAACATAAACAATATATAATAATATAAATAATATAAAAAATAATATATAATAATATAAACTCTATCATAAATAAATAGAAAATCAGAAAAATGAATAAAATAGAAAAAGACACAAATAAAAAAATACCTGCGTTGCATGAATGATGTGAGCCAATTTGAACACCATACCGACATGAACCTTGCGAATCTTTTGTTTTCTAATTACATACCGAATAAACAAGAATCGACTATTAACTTTAAACGCCGTTTTAAACGATGTTTTCCTTTGGCGGAGCCGTCACGGTCTCTGGAGAGCCGTGCGAGCGGCAAATCGAAGCACCCAACTGCAAGGCGGAAACATTGTTCGACCACAATTGCGAGCCGTAGCGTCGAGACATCGACGTACAATCGAGGTGCGCAGTGAGGATGTTCGAGAGAGGATTGGACAAGCGAAGCTCGTATCGCGTGTTGTCTATAAGGTAGCACTCAATAGAGGCTTAGAGCTTCTCTCTCTTTCTTTCTCTGCTCCTCTCTCTTTCCCCTATCCGCTTCAATCATTGATAGTCGATAGTCGATGAGCGGTAAAACACTATATCAACTGGCGATTAAATATTCGCGCGGCAATAGGATAATAATAAACGACCATCCGTATTGATACACTTTGTAAATCGACTCGAAAAGAAATTATGTATACTGAGATACTTTAATAAATTACTCAATTAGCCATGACATATTCAAACTGCAAGCAACTTTAAAATTAATAATGGAGATTTATTATTTGAAATAATTTATGCAGTCATACAATAGTGCTTTTCTTTCCACTTTCGAAATAGATTCGCCATATTTCGTAAAACTAATGTTCTCAATTATAATTATAACAAAAATATAAATAAGTATAATCAAACAGTTCCATAGAAAATATTTATTCCAAATTTGCAATTTCGCGATATTCAAATATATTCATTTTTACGATATTTGCAAATGTGCAAATGACACGTTATTTTATCCATGTTTAAAATTGTAACAATTTTTTTTTTCAATAACTATAATCAAACAATTCCGTGAAAATGTTTCAAAATTTGCAATTTAATTTTGGAAGATGAAAAAGACATTCGAATAAAGATTTTATGATATTCGCAAATGTGTCAATGCCACGTTATTTTATCAATGCTCGAAATGATAACAACTATTTTGATGACGTAGCGTGCTTTCCATTTAGTGACACAAGTCGACACACATCATTCTATTTTTCTTGCCATTCAGAAGGTAACAAAGGTAGAACGACGTTTGTGTTGACCTGTGTCCAAATGGAAAACATCCAAAATATAGTGGAAAGAAATCCATGTCTTCATTAACAGATTGTAACCAAAATTAAAAAAAAATATCTATTCTAAAATATCCGAGAATGAAAATTATGAAAATATTGTAGCGCAGCAGGACATCCTACAGCAGGGAGTGAAGAATAGCATCATAAGGAGGAAGACAGGGATGGAAGAGGGTGGATATTCAATTTGCAAGTGCCGGTTCCGCTTCGAGCTGACATTTCGCTCATCGCTCCCCCGAGGACCGGCGATCGAAGCCTCGTCCTTCCAGACCGTGAATAAATGGCCTGCTAAACGGCATCCTAAAAGCACCCCTCCTCCTCTAGCCTCTATTTTCTCTTGCTAAACTGTCGAGACAACCTCTTCAATATTGCTCCGCTAATTCTGCGGCACATTCTCGTTTCAGCGGTTGACTGCAACATCATTTCGTCCACTGCGAAAAAGGAATCGAAACCGAGTGGAAGTATCGGAGAAAAGTAAAAAGAAAGGAGAAACAGGTACGACGGCATTCACGTGGAATGCAGATTATGCGTAATACGTGCAGATGACGGTCGCAGGAACGCGGGAGAGTTTTGTTACCGGACCGAGCGGGACCATGTAATCCGAAAGTCTGAGAAGTCGATAAGAATTGGATTAACCGCCAGATTGCGACTCTATAATTTCGAACTGGTCGCGTAAAGGCGAGCTTATCGGTGGGGAAAAAATGGGTGGCAATATTTCAATGATAATATACC
The DNA here is from genome assembly GCF_001594075.2 of Trachymyrmex cornetzi. Classification (NCBI taxonomy): domain Eukaryota; kingdom Metazoa; phylum Arthropoda; class Insecta; order Hymenoptera; family Formicidae; genus Trachymyrmex; species Trachymyrmex cornetzi. The sequence continues at coordinate 907,965 of NW_017300322.1, forward strand.
GTGGTTGATAGGTAACGCTACTTTGCGTGTTTGGTGGATAAGGAGGGCCGAATGATAAGAAATGATATAAGAACAGGAAAATAGTCTACCGTTAGGTGTAGAATGTTGCAAAGAAAGGAAAGAGACTCAAAAGTTTCGAAGCTATAAAATGTTAAAGCTTGATTTTTTAAGGCAATTTCCAGGCAATTTTTAGACAATTTCTTGTTCCTTAGAAAATAATGAATTTCATTAAATAACATTATATCTATATATTTTTGATTATTTAATGTTATATAATTTTACAAATTTCAACTAGAAAAGTACATGTTATGATAATAAAAATTAATCTTTTAACTGACTGGAGATTGCTTGATCTTGCACGGAGCATGTTATATTCCTGGATTTACTTTCTTTGAAGAATATTACATATCCATATTTCTCATAAGACCTTCTTGGAATTATTTATGAGAGACGAGATGAGATATGAGCGTTTACACGGACGAATATTATTACGTAAAATTACAACTTATGTTGCATCATATGGACATGCAAGCGAAGACTTAACCGATCCGTTCAGTCGACGGAGCTACAACCAACAAGATTCGCAGCACAAACGATATTTCAGAATGTCGATTGAATCTATAATCAAGTTTCACTTTATCCCTAATTTTATTTATCGCTAAAATAATCTTTTTATCTTAATTTTCCTTACCTTCTTCAATCGAAATTTAATGAATTTCCGATTGAATTCAATTCGAACTTAATTTGAGAGCTAAAGATAGAATACGTCACACGAAGCAGAGAAATGGAACTCACCTGTGTCTGCAAAAGTAGCATGCTTGATGCCACTGTGAGGGCGGTCGTAGTCGTGGTGATGGACGATTGATTAGTGCAAGCGAGAACCGGAACGGTAGCGGTCGCTTGACGTTGCTGCTGTCGTGGGCGATGTAGTTGTTGTTGCTGCTGCTGCTGCTGTTGTTGCTGCTGCTGCTGTTCTACCTCGCTACGAATAACAGCCACCGCACGCTGGCTACCGTTGCTGTTGTCGCTGTCGCCGTTCGGCGAATGCAGTTGCCCTGCAACACCCAAATCGGTACACTCGGTTATTATATTTTTATATTAGGTAATATTATTTAAACTATTTTTTAAAACTTCCAGAGTGAATCTCACTCTGAAAAATGAAATTTCATTCCAAAGAATTTCAAGAGTAATTATTGGAGCAAGAAAAATAAGAATAGACATAAAAGTAGGAGGTATTTTGAGAGGGAACTAAGAAGAAATTAGGAACGATATTGTTGAAGGGTGTCATTTTATTTAGTATTAGCGTATTGTAAAATAAGATTTTATTAAAAATCCAACTTTACTAATAACGATTATTAATGTTTATTATTTATTCAACATTTCTTCGTCTAAATATACAGTGAGATGCAAGATGTGAAATATATAATACACGTTTCTCCAATAAGAGACTTCGAATACTGATTGATAAATAATGCGCAGACTGTCTATCGTTAAATGTTAGCAAATATGGAGTAAAAACTAACGTTATTCATTATGCGCAAAGAGGCAAAAATGGACCGTAACCTCCTTTCTAAGGAAAAACTTTCTGATATGTCAATTTTAAACGATATGCCGGGAGAACATAGTGAAACACTTTTTCTATCGCAAGAACGCACGGTTAATATTGATGTTTAGCATTCTGTGTGGCGTGTTGCACTTCCGGTGCGCGGTACAAGAGCAGCGCGTTAAGTACAACTCGGTCACTCTCTGACGTTTAAATCTCCACATACTTTGAAATCAATTTCGAATACTATAAAACATATATACATTTTTTAAATATATATTTTTTTCTTTCATAATAATTTTATAAAAGAAAAAAATTATCTTTTGCAAGGTGGGACACAATTCGCGAAAAAAGTATTCAATTTTATATTTTAGAATCTCTTCTTAAATGCTTATATTTATATTATATATAGCATACCTAACAAAAGTAGGCAATGATTATATAGGTACTACAAATATATAATTTGTTAAACAGTATCAAAACACAAATCCACTTCAAATTTCGATATACAAATCTTCGAAAAAAAATGAAATATTTGAATACAATATTTCTCTCTACGTACAATATCTGTCATACTGAGAATGTCCAGCATCCATGGCGATCATATCTGCAGAGATTACTGCGACTTAGAAAATTATATTATTGCGTCGATGAATTTTTTTATTAATTTCGTTAATTTTTTTAAATTTTAGTAATAATTATTTTACTAATCAAAGCAAGTCTAATGGCAATCGTTAACAAGAAATTTCCGAAATCACTTTCACTACATTCAGCACAATCAAGAGATTCGCGGTGGATCTTATTAATCGGTGAATCCTCGTCGTCGACTGAGCACTTGGACGTCTCCGGGACGTCCCTATATAGGGTGGTCTCAAACACCCAGGGGAGACATGAAATCATTGGCATTTAAAATACTACAACCCCGTGCTATACAAACAACCACGCACCCCACCTCCCTTCCCGATTATTATTATGCGATATTATCCCCTGACGACCAAGCGATAGACAGTCTCGTATCAACGACCACGCTTTTGCAGTTTTTTCTCTAATTAATAGTAATTAAAAAATCGTTAGTAATGAAGAAATTAGCAATTCTATATATTTCTCTTATAGAAATTCCATAATTATATTTAAATTTACACTTTTGAAGAATATGAAAACGTACAAGAGAACTAAATTCTTTAATTTTTTATAAAATGACATAATTCCTGGAGTTCAGTTTTAATGTTGAAAATATATTTAGTAAGATAATAAAATAAAAATTTTTATCAGAATATATATATATAATAAGTGACATATCTGATCAATTTAAGAAGATTCACAATGTTATTTAATCAGAGCGTTTTATGACGATTCTCGTATCTTAAGTCATTTATTTGATTGGAAGAAACAAGAATAGAGTCAACAAGAACGTGTCGATGATTTATCGAATCAACCAGGAAGGGTTTATGCGAGTAATCCGATACGACAGCCGGATGCAAGGCGTCCCGGCGCATCGAGATGCCACTCGTCGATAGTCATGGATATCGAAGTCGCGTTCGATTTAATTTCACAATCGCGCCACGCCAGAGACCACCCACCGCGATCGCGAAGCATCGATTATGAGCGATTTCACCATGACGCCGATCAATTCTGCAAGGGGTATGTTGTACGCGTGGAAGAAGTGACGATTAGATACAATAGACCGGCTGTTACGGCAAATTGAACGCGCGCGAAAGGAGGGACCAGGTTTATTGTTATCTCCACGGTGCCGTCGTAAAACAACCAGCGAATTTGATAGAGCCTTCCGCGTCCTATGAAGCAATATCAGCTGTGTTAAACTTGGTAATTCCCGTTAATTATCGGAACTCGCGTGAGGTGAAAATATGCGATTATCGACGAAGAGATGTAGATTATTGAAAATAAATCATGGAAATTATAGGAATTATGCACGTAATGGGATATATGAAGAATCGCTAGCTTTAAATTTAATTTTAATTTGCTAACATAGTGTAGAAAATATAAACATGTGGTAAATATGATGTAATATAGTTTTTTCATATAGTTACCTAATGCAAACGTATAATGTATAAAATTTTCTTATTGCTCAATTAACCCAACGGTTAATTGAGCGATACTATAATAATACATTAATACAAATAAATTATATAAAACACATTTTTCTAGATAAATTATTACAGTAATTATTTTCATATCATTAAATTTTTAACTTAATGTAGAAAAATATATTGTATAAGTACCTATATGTATTTATATTTAGTGAGTTAATTAATCCGTTGAAAGAGAGTCTATTATCTGTAAGAAAAATGAGAATATGATGTCATAAATTCTGGTTGTGTCTAATAAACCTTCTTAATGGAAAATAAAGTCTAATAAAATTTTTTAATGGAAAATAAAGTAATTCGATCGATCATGTCTGACATCCGGATGTCAGGAATTCTGGATTACTAATTGCATCGTAAAACTCGACCTGATGCAATTAGCCAGACTGACTGCCAAGCTTATGATAGTCGCGTGCTTCGAAGAAATAAAAACACTTATATGTTTTTGCTGCTATAAAATACAATGTTGTTATCGCCACGCAATAAATTAGCCGATACCAAGAGAACGTCAACCCGTAACGTAGTATGTTACAGTTACATTTTAATTGAACACCGTTGTATACCTTATCCGCGATTATTTTTACATGCGAAAATGGCACTTAACAACCCGCGTTAAGAGATACCATAAAATCCGTTATTTAAGATAGCATAATGGCCGAATGTGTGCAATTGCTCGCAATCTTATCTACGAGGAATACGATGGAAATAAACAAGTACATTGTAAAAGATGCACTAAATACGAGTGTAATGTAAATAATTATAATTACTTTAAAAAGCTAGAAAATATTATATATTAATAGTGTTATTGCAGAGCGTTAAATTATTACATTAATAATTTCATAAAAGCATAAAAAAATGAGATTAATTATTATTAGTCGTATTAATTCTTCAATGTTGCTAAAAGTAAATTAAATATGCTGTAGCTTTTATAAGCTCATTTAGTCTCGCAAATTATTCTAAAAATATAAACAATAAGAACCCCATGGATCTTTTGCTTCAAATTTAAGTTCGTTGACATCTGTGCAGAGCGATAATTTTTATTATATATTTTAAGTATATCCGTTGACAATGTTAGGAGTATTCAAATATATTTTCTTTTTTATCACCGACGAAGACTTTGTAAGTCGAAACATTTGAGAATTTTACCGGTGTTACGTAATTGAAATTGAATTTTTATAAATCATCTATTATTGCTCGTTTACAATAAAAGCCTTGACTTTTTAATTTTTTCGCGTAGCAATTACACGAGCCTATTTCTTGATATTAAAATTTAAGATTCCAAATATTTTCTCCTCTCGATTCTTGCGCCGGAACGGAAGGCATAACGGATCGAAGTACCTTAAAGATGCACAATACATGTGTAGACTGAAGAACACGGTGACGGCGACGACTACACGCGCGGTAGCGCCGTAGGCAGGGGTGAACGCGCGGAGATAGAGAGGCAGAGTGCAGAGTAGGGTGGCGAACGGCCGAGAGAAAAGAGTAGGGCTTAGCGGAACAGCGTGTGCCAAGTGGATTACAGCGGTCTGGTGTAACAGGGCCCTCCCACGAACCACGCCTCTCCACGTGCCACCACGTGCACGCTCGTTCGCGCTCGCTCGCTCGCCTCGCCTCGCTCGCTCTCCTCGTTCCGCCGCTTCCGCGTCCGCGGCTTCCTCTCGCCTCTATATCACGTTCTCCCGTTCTCTCACGTTTCCTTATCGGTCCTTAATTCCTTCGTATCTTCCCTCACATCTGTTTGCCTTTACAGGGAAGATGAAAACGCGTGTGCGTTGACAGAAGTGACTTCCGTTTGCCTCATGTATTGTATAATTCGATTATATTATCATACAATGAATTTTGATACAAACTCTAATAAAATTAATAAATTTAATTATCTGCGAAAATAGGAATAAAATACGAAGAAGAAAGAAAAATGATTTTTTGATAATATTTAATGATTGATATTCGTTCAAGATAGACAAAAAGAAGTATGTTTTTATATAAAATAATAATTTGGTTAAACAGACGAAATTTTTAATGTATTCGGATATGTAATGAAACAAAAAATTAATTATCATATCATCTAAATTAATTACTGAATGTATATTAATTGCAGACAGATAAGATTTATTGCAATATATTGAAATTCCAATATAAGAAGCGACAATGTCTTATTTTAAGGGGCACTCCGGTGATTTCAACGCGCGCATGAGAAACGACGTGTGCGAATTTCTCGTGAGTCTCTATAGTACGATCGATAAAGGCGAATATTATTAAAATAAATCAAAAAAATTGATTAACAATGGATCCGAGCAATATTTCTGAACTAAGCATTACAGACTTTCTCCAATCGATCGCAAATGTAAGAAGACTGTGTGAATACACACGTTTTACACGTGCATAGATTTAGACGAATCTTAGTTACAAACATGAAATTATATCCGTATGCTGTAATATTGTAGGATAGAGAAATGAATAGAAGAGAAATAGATAGGCGGGGGTGAGGAAAAACAGAGAAGCCGTCCCAATTGCTAAATCAGAGGATCGGTCGTTGCAACGAGGATCGTAGCTATAATTCCGTTTTGCGTTCATGTAGCTACGGGGATAATTTCATCCTTAGAATGATTCTAGTTGCCATAACTAGTAAATTACCGTAGAGCGGATTATCTCTATAAGAGCCACGCGGACAAGCGCGCGCATCCTAAGAGTCCGCGTGTATTGCGAAGAGAAAGGCATATTGTTGCTGATCGCCAAGTAACTCCCGGGAGATTCACCCATTATGCAAATCATCCAGACAATATTCTACATAAGCTTACAGACTTCAAAGATTACAATCGGTTTTTCCGTCATTAACGATTAGTTCTCGAGCGTTGTGCATCAGCCGTCAGAATTAATGTCCGCGCGAGGAATGTCTGCGTCCTTCTCTCAATTATTACTGTAGAAAAATACACAGTCGTTACAATGTATAAATATCCAATCGCAGTGGAATTGCATTAATATTCTGCAGTGTAGTATCGAGTTGTGTTCGATGTCTCGCTTTGATTTTAATGCCATTCACATATAAATAGTGTAATAATCTGTAGTATTAAAGGAAAAAAAATGGAAAAAATATGGTCTCCAGATTGCCATCGTTCACTTTGGAAGATTACATATCCTCTTACACTCTTAACTATATAACGAATAATAATTTTTTACTTAGTTCTCCGTCATATTTATTTAAAATTCTATTACATTCTATTATAACAATTACATATTTTTCCACTTAATATGAAATCAAAAGTTGAAAAGAGAAAATTAATTTTCTTAGTTTATCTAAAATCGATTTAAAATTAATTCCAACTTTTTACGTAAAAACCAGATGTATGTAAAGTGATTCGTTGCGATAATCTCGAATATATACGGCCTCGCTCTGGAGAACGCAAATTACATCAAGTTTATTCGTGAGACTTTAATGGTCCATCACAGTTTCGTAAGGAATAGGACTCACGTATGAATCTAAAGTAGCAGAAAGCAGACGGTGTCTCTTACTTAGCAGTGAAAGGGTTAATTATGATCGTCCGGCATCTGGCGCGCGGCGGACGGGTCCGCGGGCCCCTGGGCCCCTGGGCCCCTCGCGGGACGCCTCTGTCATGTGGGCGAACACGATGGGGTCTTAAATAGAGGATATCCCCGCGGCTGCGGTTATGTGCCGCATGATATCGGATCCCGATTCCCGCTTTCTCTCACGCACGCTCGCGCACGCACCGCGGCAGAACGTTAGGTGTGCCCGCATACGAGATGAGTCCATTGATCGCGGAGGAAAGTCTATGTGGATAAGATACCTTCCCCACACCCTTTCAGTCATCTCTCGTATAAACGCGCGTAATGTACAGAAAAAGCATCGATGACGTATCGCGCTATTATCTATTTCGATCTATAACGCGATAGTTCCATGTAACAGGTGTAACTCTCTTAATTCACGAACTCAAAATTGTGAAAGATTTTGATATAAAAAAATAAATTAGTTGTAAAATTGTTGGGTCAGAAATATTATATTAGAATATAATTTAAACAATAAGAATTCTAATGGACCGTACATTTGCAAATTCAACAATAAGAAATAGAAGTAACGGTCAAAATTAAATCTATAGAATATAATCTGCAATGGCAACGTAATGATTTTATAGCATAGCATGCAGTATTTCATGTTGTACGATAATATAATTTATATTGGTCCAATTCTGACTGAAAACATTTAATTGGACAAGAGAGATTAAAGCACTAAATTTTTTTCTAGTAAGAATTGTTTACAATCAACGCAATCAACGATAAATGACAAACGGTAAACAGTATAGGATTACAGATAAAGTCTTAACTCGATCTCAGATTGATATAACGATAATTGCCGGCAAATCACTGGAACTTATCTATGTCAGAAGTAATAATCATCGGATGATGAATCAATCGTAGTAACGATAATAATTCAATTCCACGAGGAGTCACGCCGCGCTCTCGAGTCTCGCTGCATTTGCATACGTCTTGCAACCGAATAAGATTACGTGTAATTTACACACGTGCGTTATCGTTACGTACATATTGTATGCGATTATCAAAGAATTGACTAAATACCGCTAGTCACTCGTCTTCTTTATCTATACCATGTTTTGAAAGTGCCCAGATGCTACACGCTGGCGAGACCATCGTGTGAATCTCCGATGTCAGGCTGCTTTCACTTTAATTAAATTTAGCAAAAGATTAATGTTAATGCGCTTTACCGCCGTGAAGTAATGCCTGAGATACAGGGTGCTGCAGAACTAATGAGCCACCTTTTATACGCGGATTAATTCGGAGTCGATTTTTCTTTAAAGGTATAAAAAAAGTCGCCGTCTTTAAATCACACGATGAAAAATAAGGAACTCGTAAAAAACTTCAGAAGTGCAAAATGGTGAGATATTATTTTTCAATTTCAAATAAGCTTAATAAAACGATACAATCGAACTGGGTATTAATTATAACATAAAATATTTACCGTGTAAAAATTCAGAATTAACAAATCAGGATTAACTACTCTCGGTATTAACAAATTATTCTCGGCATTAATATTAAGAAGGAAATAATTCAAAATTTGATTGATGAATTCATAAATAAAAGATAAGCCACGTAGCTCTGGAACACCATGTACATTCGATGATTCCGCGTGCGTGTACGCGCGCAGACAATCACCATTTCTCTGAAGGAGTTAAGGATGACAGCACACACTCGGCTGCTTTTATCGCCGGCTATTATTCAAGCGTATTCAAGGAATCTCTGAAGAGTAGCCCACGTGGACACTGTAGATCTTATTACTGCCGTTTAGCAATACGGCGTTTAATTTTAAATATAATCACATACGATAAATATAATGATAGGCACTTCTCGACGATCCTCTTAGTCGTCGTTTACGATTAACTTCATCGATTACATGTTTACCAGCTCATATGCTTGTTTGAGACTGTAATTAAATTAATGGGTCGGTTGATTACACGGTATTCCCTTGATCGGTGTCTTTGACGAGAAGTATGAGAATCTAATCACTAATGCTTCGACAGAAGCATTAAATCTCCAATATCTACGAGTGATGCGTCTGTTTTTAACACCAGCGACTCGAGGCCTTTGTGTAAATCAAGTATTTTCAAGTAACTCCAATGCTCTCTTTTTCCCCAGAATATCACTTCTTCGCCGTACTGTGTAAAGGAGATCGATAACAATTGAAATGAAATCGGTTTCCGTGGTAAACTTTGCATTTACTTCTCGGCTTATCATTATCTCGATAGTGCATCCTATCCGCACGAGTCGTGTACACGCCTGCCGCTGCGGTTTCCCTCGCGCGGGTTCGAGACTTCGAGCGCGGTGTGTGTCGGCGGAGCGGAGGTGAAAGAAGAGAGTCGAGTAGAAGTAAACGAGAGAGTAAGTAAACGAGAGTAAGAAAGAGGGAGGAGGATGGGAGAAGGATATGGAGAGGCGCTTGCGACACGCAGGCTCCAGCGCAACCGGCCCGATAGGTAGGTAGGTAGGTAGGTATATCGCCCCCTGACCCCGAACAACTACCGTGAGACCGGCTTAGCTCCGGTCGGCACGGAGCACTCTCCTTTGCTCTCCGCTTCGCGCGCGGCGTGCATCGCGTGCATGCACGTGTACCGTCTATGTACGTGCACGTGTACACGTGTGTGTTTTCTCGCGAGGCGCCGCAAAGTGTAGGAAGAGAGGAGGGCACGCGTGACACGAGGGCGAAGGAGAAGGGAACGACGGTAGATGGGAGCCTCGTGGGTGCAGCCGACTCAGCCGACTGCAGCGGCATCCGCGCGATCTCGGGCTCTCGGGGTGCATCTCGGGTGACGGAGGGAACAGGGCGGGAGAGAAGGAGCTCAATGGACCGTTTGGATTACGCCGCGAGCGGTGTCGCAAGCAACGTAAATGTTGCTGCACGGGAACTTGAGGATTTATGGACACGCCGCGGAGGGGTTACGACCGACGACCGTCATCATCTTCGGTCGTCGGGGTCGTCCACTGACAGGAATCCGCTGTTCGCGTCGGGAATCGTTAGCGCGAAGATTCGTTACAGGAAGACAAGTGAAAATGGATCGCGGAGAGCGTAGGTGGTCGGCTGAGTTTCTGATTTCTCGAAATAAATCTTATTTTATTTCGAATCTTTCCTCGTTGAATGCCCACGTTCTTTTAATTTATTTAATCCTTCTCATTTGTATTTTATTACGCTACCTTGGTATACGACTCATGTAAAAAAAAGTTTACATTAATATATTAAACAGATGTTAATTATTTTTACATAATTAGGCATTACAAAAATAGAAAAAAAAGAAACAAAAAATTGGGTATTACAAAAATAGAAGGAAGATTATATATAACTTAATAGCTTCGTGATATCTATTTTTACGTATTGCATTTAATGCGTTCAAATCGGCAAATTTCGCAAAACTATCAGACCGTAACTTTTGAGATATTTTTAAAAGGTTACCTTGAACGCTCCTAAACAAGGTAAACTTGCTGTAGTATTGAGATGCGAAAGAATTCCTCGACTTGAACCTTCGTTCAAATGAGCATCATCCGCACGATTTTACGACCGTTTACTCATCTATTCCTAATTCTAGCCGCAGCCGTAAAATTCTAAACGTACGATTACGACAACCGTCTTTTTTTTTCTCCCTGGACCGCGCGTGATTTACGCCCCGAACTCGTCGGACTCACTCTTTTGCGTTCACGGTTCATCTGCGATTTATCGCCGGCCGAATATCGACGTCGTGTGCGCCAGGAGATTTTCCGCCGTGAGAGATTTACCGACGGACTTTCGCCTGGACCGCTGTACAGGGTGTCCCGATAGCAGCGTTCGCGAGAGCGCTTTTCCCGGACGTCGCTCTCGGGCGTTTCGCGATCAGATTTCAGCTCGCGGGACGAGCGACGTATCGGAACTCTTCGTTATATCAGCGGGAACTGCAACGTTATAGATTGACTTTCTCCTATCCCGCGATTTGCCAGTACAGTTATCCGAAAGCCATTAAACTCGACGTGCGCGTACACATTTATATAATTTCGTATCGCTCACTCGCGCGTCGTACGGCTATTTATTTTCACACGGATACTTATTTGATTCGATATAAACATAATTTTCCTATACTTCTATTCCAAGTAATCAATCGGCAAACTACCAGTGAATCAGTTCGCTCTTCACTTTTCATTTCTTTAAAATTGCATGCGACAAATTGAATTAAATTTTCATCCGTTTAACCAAGAATAATTTAACATATTTATGACTAAACATTCAAATGAAATTTTCATTTCTCTCTTTCCTATAGTTCATTATGGCTATTCACAGGTATTTTTTTCTTACACAAAGTTAAAAATGACATTCATATAAAATATGCATCTTTTTACATAGCGAAATGAGTAATTATGCACATTCCACAGATGAAAGAGTAAGCAAATAGAAATCCATCTAACATCTATATACTCCAAGTAAATATAGTTACGAAATTTTTGCAAGATTTGCGCGAGCGATTTTATAAAAAAAAATTGATTTATTATTTAGCATCTAGAATAAAAATTATGTTAATTAATTTAAGTAATTTATCAGAGCTTAAAGTTGGATTCATGAAGGTCTTTAAATTAAATTAATCACAAAGAGTTTCTAAATAAATTTCTTACTATACATATATAATCTCGCAGTTATTCTTTTCTTTACAAAAATAATTTCAAGGAAAAGTGGACGAACAGGAAACAAATAGAAAATATTAAAAGAGATATTACAAATGAAATTCCTATTACAGCAAAGTACATTTAAAACCAATTGGAAAGTTAGTTTCTATTGAAATTTAAAAATCCAACAACTTTGTGATTAATTAATTGCGCGTATTTCTTTTCGTGTAAAATAAAAATCCAATGAAAATACATAATAAATTTTTTAACCTTTTATAATTTTTATTTTCTTTTAAATAACTATTTACACACAAAGTATAAACAAAAACTATGACGACGTTCAAAGATTGAGTGAGCGCTATAGATTTTTTAGATTTATCATGGATGTAAAAGTCTACTTCAATCATAGACACCAATTATACTGAGAGCTCACTCAACCGTTGTGTTTTCTGAGCGTATAAGCTACTATATACTGCATTAAAGAACAAAAACTGAAATATCTTTTTATATGTAGAATATTATACATATACACAGATACCGAACAAATACGCTAAGTTGGAATAAATGAAACTATGCTGGAAAGAATGGCGTGTAACTCAAGATGGCCGTGAGAAATGGTTCCACCCACGTCCCGATACTCGCATGCGTGCTCGAGAATCTCATATATCGATTCAACGGACCCCTTTCAAGATTAGGAACGATGGTTGCGAGTTCCTCGCGAGCATCGAGCTCTCCATCGCCCGGGGATTACCACGATTTCCCGAAAATCACGTAACATGTGTCACCTTTCCTGCTCAGATAACCAGATTCTGAGAAAGTGTCTCCTTCAAAATAATTTCCTGTAGTATTTCATGTTGATTTTTGTCAGTAAAAAAATATGAGCATTTTTTCCTCGACTTTGAAATTGTGTTTATAAAAAGAAAGATAATTGCGAAATCTCTTATAAATAATAAGAAATTTAACTAGAAACTCTTCGTGATTAATTAAATTCAAAAACTTTCATGAATCTTTAAACTTTAAGGTCTAATGAATCACTTAAATAAGTAAACAATAATTTACAGAAAGAAAACAAAGCTGAAAACTTCACTGATTCAACAAATCTACAGTCGTAATATATAGACTGTTAATTTTTTATGTTAAAATAGCAAAGTTGACAGCTGAATAATATTTACGATTTGTTAAACCCTCAAATCTTCTTAGTTATAGATGTTGAATTCGCGTAGTAAGTTACAGGTTTGCTGTACCACTCAATTAATTTTTTTTCTGTGTTGATTCTAGGCGTTAAAAAATAATAAATCTTTCAACAATATATTTCTTGAAAATCCCGAAGATTTGTGATACGTTGAGATCGAATTGTAAAACATATTACGAGATGCACGCGATGTGTGATAAATCGCAGAAACTCGACAAATGAAAATTACAACGGTCGTTAATGATTAATGACTGCGTATATTATAAATTGGCGATTATATTGCGCGGATTTTAATAGCGACTAATAAACGCAATTATTGCTTCCTCCTCTCCGAAAACACAGGGACATTTATAGCCGTTTACCGTGCCTCGTTATACACGTGAATTTTTTCTTTTTTATCGATATACAGTCTGTCAAGCAAGGAGCAATTATGTACAATGCAGCTGTGCGTTTTGTGGAATGAGAGAGTCTGTAATTAACTATAAAGGTCGCGAAAAGAGAACTTAACCCCTGAACCGATAAAAGATACACAACAAAAATTCGCGTTACATGCAATCAAGTTAAATTACGGTAGATAATTATAATAATATTTATTGGTTCTTCATGTAATAAAAAGGTGATTAAAATTAACGGCTTCCTGCCGATGAGTAATTTTTCGAGTTTTATTAGCGTAATTTACATTAAAAGAAAATTGATCGAATCGACGAACGTTAGACAAACGGACGACGCGAATTATTCAATCAATTCATATTATGTAAACAGAGTGTCATAAAACCGCAATATAAATACACAAAAAGTAAGGGAAAGGCCTTGTCTTTAAATAAAATCTTAAAATAAAATTTCCGTGCGAATTTATATACATATCCATTCTATAATCATATTATTTAGATACATTACCATAACACGATACGACCAAAATGTAAAAATTTGTAAAACTCATATTCATAATCGAAACGTGTCTAATTAATTTATATGTATCTACTCGCAATACTTCGATATAATCAATAAATTAATATAATATCCGGATTTCCGTTTATATATACTTTTTGTCAAATTCTACGTGCAAATATCTCAGTCAACCTAATCGTTCTTTCAATTTAAATATTCACCATTTTATCAACACACGAAGACTTTTCATTCGCAAGTACCGGTAGCTCGCGCGAGCACGTGCTGGCGTTAGATAAGTAATTAAATTTCGCCTCCCCCTTGTACGCCTCTCGTTCGTTATTCTTTTGCCTCCAGAATCGCAGAACCGGACGGTCAAACCGATTAATTTCGAAGTCGCCAGGCTGCTCCGCGATCGCAATTAAGACCGGTCGAACCTGCCTCGCCGAATGTCTTGCATAACCATTCGTGTGCGTTTCGCAGGATGCGCGCTCCTTTCCGCGATCGGATCGTCTCTCACAGCGAGCGAATGATCCTCTCGTTGCGCCAGACGGAAAGTGATCCGGCCAGTTCGTGCAGACGATTACACCTTTGCGCCACTCTCGATTAATCCTCTCGTTTCTCGCGCAGCCATATGGCCAGCGAATTAATTCTAAACTTGACAGGATTGAAGAAAGAGCTTTATGATCCGTATTGTTATAGAAAGTACAAAGTAAATACGATAGATGCAATAAGTAGATTTTGATAAAAATTTTGAAATTTCATGATTTTCTATCAGATTTTCCGTCAAATCGAATTTACGAATATCCCAAAGTTATTACAGAATTCCACAAGTTAAATATCGTGACAGCAAGGCGATCTGGACGATACAGATATGAATAATGATGAGCTATTTGTAATAAAAAAAATTATGCAATATATCGCCAGTCAATCGATTTCTGCAAATGTGCCGCGATAATGATTTATTTCTAAAAGAAACTCAATCACGACATTCAAGGACAGCTTGTCTCCGTTATAAAAGACAGCAGGTTGTAACTATTAAAAACTGCCGACTCGAAATCGAAAAGCCATGACGTTACGTCAGAAAAGGCTCTACCACCGATACCGTGTATGTATATGTGTTTTCGTCGATACTGGTCCTCCTTTCCCCGTCGTGCAACACGTGATACCGGTTGCTCATCCTCTCACTCTTAGCAGGAAGAAGAAGAGTATCGTGAGACACCAAGCAGACAACATGCTTTCGTCGCAACTGACGAGGGAATTAATTTTACTACGATGTCACTACTCTGATGCCCCGCGGCAGATTTGTAAATAATTTTTCACGATATTACGTCCTATGCGTCCTTAAACGTTAGTGTTATGAAAGCACGGCATGTTGTGTCAAACTTGAGAAAGTTTCCGATGTTCCGTGAATTCCAAACTCCGAAGTAACGAACAAACTAGCAAAAAGATGATGGTGGATTATGTAACTTGTAAAGAATTGATATTGCGACACGCTTACATGATTATCTTATCGAAATTTTGATACTGATTAAGCACGATGTTTATTTTGTATCACATCGCAATCATTGAGAGGGTCTTAAAGTTGTTTGTTTTACCGATTACTTTTCAAATAGGTATTTTTCTAGCTGCCGTTACACATCTAAAAATTTTTACACATCTACGGTATAAATATAACCCAAACCGGTCGATTTTATGCCAAAAATGAAAAAAGTTGAAAAATTAGTTTTATTATCGACTTCTGGCATTAGCTTGTATATACACTGCAAAAAATGATATTGAATCAACAGTATATTTTAATTAAAAATAATCTTGTTGATTTATATAACAACAGTATTAATAAAACAAATAAAATTTTATTAAAACAAGAGCACATATTTGTTTCATTAACGATGTTATTGAAAAAATTAATAATGATTATTTTTAATTAAAATAATATTGTTGACATATCATTTTTTTTTTTAGTGTAATGATATTTATTTTACATACAAGTTTTACACTTTGTACGTATAAAACAATCTTGGTTTGCAGCAGGGATTGCATAAACAAACAATATTGAGTTCTTAGAATTAAGTTTAGATATCTATAATATGAAAAATTAGTTAATTAGAAAATTTGTACATATATATGTGTGCGTGTCAATGCACGTAAATAATATGTAAGTCCATCGAATCAATAAAATAGACGACTTAAGTCCTCTTAACATTTTTTTCCTCGCAGCGCATCATACTGATAATACATAATATTAGCGCTTATCACACAGCTAATAATTCTGAAAGACACGTAATCTCACGCGTTTTCCGGTACACACGTGAACGTTTATCACGACAGCAACGAGGTTCCGGATCGCGCCATCAATTACCGAGTTACACGACTGCATCGCCGACGTGCATCACACCCGCGCATCACACGGTACATCGTCGGCGGTTGATGGATTCGAGCGAACATCTACGTAGTCGTGAAAAAGGGAAGATGCTTATCTCTCGCCTATCAACGCGTACCGAAGCATGCGAGTGTAATCGCGATGCACCGGGGTGTCGCGGGGTGACCAATGGCGTAGTCAAGACGCGCGTTGCCCGTAATTATTCATGGTGCATTATCTTCCCGTAAAAATGAAGGTATATTCACGATATTTCGCGCGTACTTTGTACAGCCGTACGAAAGGTCGAGTATCCGTGGAATTTCGAGCGAGCGGAGAACATTTGCGCTCGAGTCCGGCTATTCCCGGCACGCTGTTATTATTTACGATTACTCAAGTAAGCTATCCGCAAGAGGAATCCGTGAATGGGGCCTTCGTTGAAAACGACTTTGCGTTATATATACAAGCATCGCTGGATCAAACATAACCGCGATTGTCAAGCTACAGTTGCTGTTATTAGGTGTTAAACTTAATTCCCCTGCCGTTTTTCGTCTCCAAAATTGATTTGTTTCAAAGGGAAAATGAATGAATACCTTAATCAAAGTAATTTCCTCCATTTTCTATTTTATTACTAATTAATAATACTTTATTAATAATACTTTGATTAAAGTATTTCCATTCGAAACAAATCAATTTTGGAGACGAAAAACGGCAGGAATTAAGTTTAACACTTAATAATAGTAAAGCGACAATTAAACAACTTTTGTTAATTACACTATTTAATATTTTGTTACATATATCACGATGTTTCATTGATTTAATCAATTCCGTACACATCTTAATTGCGTGATGTTTGATCAGAAAAGATCGGAACACGCAATTCTGGAATTTATGCAGGAATCTTGAATATTTCAATGTAATGAAACATCGAGATAGCCTTCTCGATTAAAGATCTAATCTATAATATATTTCCTGTTTCTTGCTTCTTATCATTTTTTGCTTCTTGCCTTTTACCTAATTTTTCCGTTTTTTCTGTCATCTAAAATAAAAGTTGAAAAACTTTGGAATAGACCAGGAACGCGTGAAAAGAAACGCGATCGTCGATAAAACGGTCTCAAAAAAGAAAAAAGGCATGAGGTGAAAAGCAAGAAACAGGAAGCAAAAAACACATTGTAGATTAGGCTTCAAAAGAGCGGCACGTTTTCGACCACTGACTGCAATCGCCGCTCGATCCAACAATAATACGAGAACGCTGCACCCTAAATAGGAAATTGCAGACTATTCGAGTCAGTAAATACCTACTACTACAACTATGAAAGAGAGAGAGACACGTTGTGTGCATTTGGAATCTAACGAAGTGCGTGGAGTCAACGCGCTTTCCGCGTTGCACAGTTAACGAGCAGCGAGGAACTACCAACAATAAAGGAAATACCTGAGTGCGCTACCGCGTTAAGATGTAAGGAGTAAGTAAGAAGCCACGAGTACACACGTACTTCGGAATACATGTGCGAATGTACGTGCCTCGGTGAAGCCGCGAACGGGGAACGGAGCGCGACGCCGCTGCATCCTGGTGCCGCGATTGCCGGGGAATCGTTCGAGGAGAAAGGACTTCACAGCCGGGGTCACCGTTGTCGTCTCCGCGCGGGACACCATGGGAAAAGATAACCACCGGCTAATAGGGTCACTGCAGGCCAAAGTTTACGCGCCGAGCCAGCGAAAAATCACATCGGGATTTCCCACATCGCCAGTATCGACGTGCAAGACCCGGCGATGCCGAGGATCGACCGGTTTAACGTTTGATAGCTCAGCCGATTAGCTCTCTCGGATGAAAGTCGAGATCGGTTTTATACTCTGGTTCGTTCGGTGCCGTTACGGGAAAACGCTTTTGAATATTCAAACGTTAAACTTGCTGACTAAATGTGATATTTACAATAGTATTTACATTATCATTAGCACGTATTGATGCTTTTATGAAAGTTTATGAAAGTTTCTCATAAAGCCGATTAACACTTTGCCTTGCAACGTGATTACTGGTGGCTATGCATTTGCATGGATTAAAGAATAGCGGAAATTTGTGTATAAAATTACTAGTTATATATTTACTTTTCTCTCAGCATACTTATATATTGCGATAAATATACCTTCAGAGAAAGTACGTGAAAAATAATTAGGGTAGAGGGAGTTTTTCATTCATAATTTCTCATAATAATGTTTATGTTTCTAAATAACACATATCGAATGTTTAAAGATTGTGCTTGTGCTCTCAAGGACCAATTATGATTGTATAATCCAGTTGTAAGCACGTCACTGTAAAGAGATATTTTGTTTGCCGTCGTGAATTTTTATATTACTTTAAAGTTTAAACTGTCGTAATACCCCTGCCCAATCCTATAAAAAATTGACTAAATTTTATACACATATATATATATTTATATCGCTATTATTATGTTACTAAGGACATTAAATTATTAATAATACAGATGCTCAGATTTTGTTTCGAATTTACAAAGAATTTAAAGATATAGAGATAAAGAAATAAATTACGGTAAATAACGATTTCGTAACAACATGACCGCGATTTCAATTTCCCGATAAGGTACGATGAAAACCGGATCGTCTAATCGATCTCTGATCGCTTAATCAAGCGGTGATCGATGCTACCGGCTTACCAATCTCGGACGATCAGATACGATGATCGGTTCAAGAAAGATGCACGTGTAACGACGTTCTTTCCTACGATCATGTTTCGTTTCATCCATCCGTTATAAATCTCGTAGCATGCCGACTGGCCCTATTAGGCGCTGGCCATCGACTTGTCGAATTAAATACGGATCAGCAATGAGCTTCTACTCTTGAAAATGGTTCAACAAATACGAGTATGGTCAAACAACGCAGTATTGTATAAATTTGCTGCTAGCTACTAATAATTGTCATAATAATTGTTTAATTTTAATTCATTAAATTTAATTTGTTAATTTATTCATATAATTGATATTTAAAATTGACGATGGAGTAATATTTTCAAAAAAAACATGTATTTAAGCTAAAAATAGAATCAATGAAAGCAAATAAGTATAATAAATCAATGTAGTGATGTGTGGCTCCGGGTAAAAACATGTGATTCATAATCAGAAATCTCAGGTTTGATCCCGACCGTCACTGCATACGTATATCTCATAATGTGAGATTCGATAATACGGGGTCTACAATAAAAGTCGTAGCGATCGTAGGGTCTTAAATCATAGAAAATTAACCAATCAAAGTCGAATATGAGAAGAGTAATCGACCATGATTGGTCAATTTTCTATG
Source organism: Trachymyrmex cornetzi (assembly GCF_001594075.2). Taxonomy (NCBI): domain Eukaryota; kingdom Metazoa; phylum Arthropoda; class Insecta; order Hymenoptera; family Formicidae; genus Trachymyrmex; species Trachymyrmex cornetzi. The sequence continues at coordinate 927,503 of NW_017300322.1, forward strand.
ACTCGTTACGACTTCTAATATTGTAGACCCTGCGTAATGCGGTCGCAAATGTTTTAGAATCTCGAGCTATCGTGACAGCCAATCAGACTATCAGAAGCATGCAGAAAGAGAGAGAGAGAGAGAGAGAGAGAGAGAGAGATTTACAGTATTATTTTTTAAATACATATATAATATTTTTTAAATTAATTTAATAAGTTAATTTGCTCATAATATGATTAATATATTTTCTGTTTTCAGTTTCTATCCATCAATAGAAATCCAATCCCAGATGAAATAAAATTCTAACGTAATGGAATAAAATTTTTTTTTCGTATCACAAGCATGTTGTATGCACTTAGTGCATTTATTATCGTTGGCATTGAAAGAGTTTACATTTGTCGTTTGGTCAGCTCGTCCCGCGATCGAACCTGTGCTCCTCGTACAGTGCGAAACTTAAACGTGAGCGAATTCGTGGCGGAAGTTTACGACGGACAGGTAGATGTAATCGCGCAGATATCGTAACAGGTACCCTAATCCCATCTAGCTTTCTATACCGCCCGTGGCGAGGAATCATTCGTTGTATATATACGTTGTATATATCCGACGTAGCGCGACTCTCGGTTATTTACAATATACCTTAACCCATTTAACAAAAATAGCTAAGTAAAACGTTTTAACTAATTAACGTGACAATATATCGCTTGAACAATTACGTTATTTTACTAATCGTGCATTTAAAATATTGTCCTCGTTCAATAAGAAATATAAACAAAAATAAAAAAGAGATAAGATAGGAACGGCCATCGATACTATAATTGTTATTCCGTTATATACCGATGTTGTCGATACTTTTAATATCGCGATATTAATGTTTATTTAATAAAACTAGAGGTAATATAAATTTATCGATAAACGATACGTTAATGCTGAGAAGCGTGTATTCTTTTGTCTCTCGCAAGACAATTACATAACAGATTATTTCTCATGATTTATTTCACCTTCTCGCTTTTCTCTTTTATACAGACGCTTTTCCTACCACACGAGCGTAAATAGTTACGCGTGCGTAAAGCGCAAAGAACAACCACGTGAATTATCAATTTTGTTGAACCTCTAAACAGACTTGATGGCAACTGTAACCCTTTACTGCGCGCTATCTTGATCTTACGAGAAGAAAATTTACCGCTCGCGATAAAGTTGGTCGTACTAAAATAGCTAACTTTACATTGATAGCTTTAAGGAAACAAACGAGGAATTTCATTTTGTAATGCGATAGAAAAACGTTTAAGAAAGAAAAATTTCTAACGTGTATTATCGCGATTTAGGTACGAAAAATATTGAAACTAGATATTCTCGAATCTCGACTTTCTCCGATTATGACAAGATAATATATCTTTGGGATTTCATATCCTCAAATTTTCACTTTTTACGATTTCTGTTGCTCAATATTGCCCCACGTTCGCCAAACTTTCATCTTTCGGCAAGGGCCTTCTTCATTTTCCAATGTAGTTTGAACTCATCCGTAAAATTGATTTTTTTTTCTCTCTCGACAATTAGTGCGCTCTTAACAATTAGCTCGCTCCTCGGTCATTTTCTCCTTAATGCACTCCTCCGTTTAATAATCACGTAACTCTCCTCGATCGTTTTTTTTGCGCATTCCTCGTTCTTCCCGTATGGTCCGATAATCGCCGCTTATTTCTCGCTCGCTCATACTTTCGACGGATTCACAGGGAGCCGGCGGCGACTCAACTACCACTGCTCGAAAGTTTCTGCACGTTTTCCTTCCTTGTTAATCTTACTGGATGATTCGACAGTGAATAATATCGTAAGTCCTCTCGTCAGGCGACCTCGTAGCTTTCGGAATCAGAATATCGCCTCCGAGGAAGCGCCCGCGTAAGTTTCAAATTTATGAGAGTGATTAATTTTCAAGTTCCTGAATCTCTTATTCCTTCGCATACAAGTGTGTTATGTCATTCATTGTCCGTTCTTTTCTTCCCGTGCTCTCTTCTCTCGTGGATGCGTAGGCGAACGTACGCAATATATGATTAAGCCACGTGAAATCGCGAACACCAAGAAGAGAACAGAGAGTTAATAAATAAAAATTTAACTTTCGCTTTTATATCTGATCAAGATGATTACTATTGATAGAGATAAGCTTTGCAACGCGTAAAAACTTTTCGTTTTCTTTGATATGAAGTTTCAGTATTTCTTCAGTTTTACGCAGTATTGTTTATGCCTTTACGCTGTAAACAATATAATATAGAGTACACTAAAATATTTAAACAAAATATCTTCCAAGTCTGTAATGTGAATACACAACAAATAGGAAATAAATACCCTAAACGGTCAAGACACACAAAAAATTACAAAGTTTTAATATATATAAATGTTATTGTTTTTAAATAGTACCAATGAGATATTTGCTTACAGTAAATAAATATTTATTCAATTTAAAAAATGAAATATTTAAATTTAAATATAAATATTTAGATATCATCTCATTTTTTTAATAAACTAAATATTTATTTATTATAAGCAAATGTCCCATTGGTACTACACTGAAAAAAATGCATGTAATTTTACATGGAAATTACATGTTTATGACTGGAAAATTACTTAAATTACATAAACATGATTGGAAACTTACTGGAATTTGTAAATTTCCAATCATATTTAAGTAATTTTTCGGTCATAGACATGTAATTTCCAAAACTACATGCATTTTTTTCAGTATATTAAACAAATATTGATTAAAATTTCGTAAATTTCTTTCAGTAGATCTTTAATGCTTACATAATTTGGTGCGAATTTATATACTCATATCCCGCAAATTGCTCGCCTAATTTAATTTTCGGTCTTAAAACACAATCCTAAGAGAACTATAGTAGTAATATCAATTGTCGATAATCTAATCGATTATCTCGTTCAGTTCAGTGGAGCGATCATCACTCGAGCCCGTGAGATTGAAAATATCCGTGCGATGCAAAAAAGTAAAAAACATCTATTCGACTTAATCACGATACAACGAGATATTAAACGTTTGCGGCCTCATCGCCAAAAGTAAAAAACATCTATTCGACTTAATCACGATACAACGAGATATTAAACGTTTGCGGCCTCTCGAGTATGTTTGCTCATACATAACTCACGTACTAATGATACGTTTAAATCGCTACGAGGGAGTAATTACAGGGGGCACCGATCACAAGATGCAAGATGCCATTCACATGTACATACGTACATTCATACATTCATGCAACATGCATACAATGTATACGGGCAGTGGGAAACACACCAGTGGATACGGATCGTGTCGACGCACGTGGCACGATCCCGGCGCGCCTCTCAAGACAATCGTCCGTCAGAGAATGCAGCTAATCCTTCTAAATAGAGATCCCCCCTTCCCCTATCACAAATGCGACAGAATAATGCACCACGATAAGGGCTGCCTTAGCCAGATTGCAGAGCGTGGATAATTATTACGAAACCCAGGCAATGCTCTGTTCGGGCAAGAGTTCAAGTGATGCATTGAAATCTGCATGCTGCAAGATGGAGATGCATCGCTCGGTATTTTCAGGCATGCAACAACTATTCGCAAGCCTGGAAAAAATTAGAGACTCGGATTCTGCCGAAGAATGTTGTCGTGCTGAAATTATACTTTGATGTTCGAAATGTATGATATTGATAATTGTCAGGTATCTCAAGTATTTAGAATACAATTTTGTTCAAAGTACAAGAAAATAACAAGCAGTAGGCTCGATTATGAATCGAGACACGTTGGGGAATGTGGGCATCACGGTAGCCTGAGGCATATGGGTATCCCAGTGTAATTCTCGCGAGAGACAATCGCCTGTTAACACGCACAGGCGAGACGTCTGATCGCGACATGCATTCTCTACTGACACGATTCCAATGCAGATGCGACGCTATTAGATGTCAGACAAAATCCAATACATTTTGCAAGAGTGTTATTACAATAATAGATACTTATTATCTTTCACGCATGAATTCTCATAAGGTATTCTCAAAAAAAAAAAAAATAAATGTTCAACATGAAAATATTTTCGAAAATTATCTATCGCGTAGTTGACGCGTGTGTCACCTGCACGTTTCGCAATAATTATTCACGCGCACTACAACTTGACCGCGATACAGCTTTTATCGCAACATATTATACTGTCGCGCGTAGAATTTTCAACTTCAGTTTCTTCTAATAATCAGATAAATTTATATAGAAAAAAAATTATTTATATCAATCGTATTTATTACTTCATATTTTGATGCGTTGAATGCGCAAAAGTTGAGTCAATATTCTCGAGAAAAAAAAACAGTTTTCATCGAATAGCATAAGCATTCGTGCTCATGAGAGAGGCACAAGTTGCTGTCGCAGGCGTGAACGTTGAGTAATCGGCGCACGTGCGTGTAGCACGTTAGACCGATATACGAACGCTGGACCGTCCCATGTATGTATTTGCGCTACGCGCAATTAGACGCAGAGAGAGAATAAGCGTAGCGATGCTAATTTATATCAGTAACGGTACAGCGCTACCGTACTACTCGGGCTAGTCGCCGATTTACTCTCGTCGCGTTTCATTATGTCGTTCATTACCGCAGGGTATTAACGCTCAGATATCTTATCGTGCTCTCCCACATATAGGAAGTGTAGTTTGATCGGGTGTAGAGATATCCGTAAGCAACGATCCGCGAGAAATCGCGGAATTTATACGCGAATACTTTGATAATTATTCCAACTAGTTTTCTGCGAATGAAAAAATTAAAACCATTCTTAAGTCGAAAATATAAAAGAACGAGAGTTTAAAAGAAAAATAGGAAAAAGATATAAGCTAAGTGAAATTATTACGTCAAAGACAAAGTATACCTAGATATGATGTTAAAATTAAATCTGATTAAATTAAATGAAATCAAATTAAATATTACAGCTTAAAGTACAGATATACATCTTGAGATTCAACAAGTAAAATATTACGAGATCCCAAGAAGACGATTTAAATATAGATACTATAAAGACTTACATTAAATGTCGAGCGTTGCGGCCGGTGATTTTCTATGACCTATCGCACGGCGATGCACAGAGGCCGAATCGATTTCTCCGAACTTGCAGCTATCGGCGAATGAATCCTCCTGATCAACGATTGAACTTTCTAAAGCATAGCAACGTTCGCTCGCGCACACGCGCGCGCGCGCGCGCACACGTGAAGAAGTAGACAAAAGCGTCGCTCCTACAATCTCGGTCTGTTGTAATGCATGCGCGCGAAGACAATCGGCCGTCAGAATGCAGGTAGGGCGTCCGATCACGAGGGGCCCTCCGACACGAGCGCAATGCGAGCGCAATAGACATTGGCACCGCACCGAAGCGGCGATAGGTGCAACGCGATAAAGGCCCGCTGTGCCGTGCATCGCAGCCACGCAGATTGCAATTATTGCGAAATACGCACGCGTGCTGGCGTGCACGCCGTCGGCCGTGAGAGATCGAGACTTTTCATCCACGGCACTTTTCCTCCGGGCTCCAGCCGGCGCTCCATTATCAGATTTTTCGAATGCCCTCTCTTTTGTGCCGTTAAACCCGCACCACCCAAGCCGATAATCACACGTCCTCGTCACGTTACTCAGCTATAGTCCGCTTTGTGACGCGAATCGCGCGTTTACGCGCGGTCTCTCGATATGCATCTGATAAAGCCGATTAACATATATCTCGCGCGATAATACTTTTTTGACCGAGTCAAAGTGAATAAGTGATCTTTATGTTATAAGTGGGTATTTTAATTGGTCTTTCGTAAGTGAGACATGAAGGGTAATATAGATCTAGCTATTCTTGTCATACGCAAGATAATATATCTGTGCGAATGACACGATTGCTTAATATGCACTCTTGCAATAAATAAGTTAAATTCCGTTCCATTTCCACCGATATAAAATATGTAAAAGATTTCCATATCAGTGAAACTTTATCAGAGAAAATTCTATGTCTCGTCAAGAATATATGTGTGTGATTACATTTGCAAAGGTAGAAAATATATTTGTAAGATATATACATGTATATATAATATATGGATATTAATTCGAATATTCTATTAATTGTAAGTAATAACGATTTGATTACAAAAAGCGTGTAATGACATAATATCTACGATAGAAGCAACATAGTAATATACAGTTTATACTTTTTTTTTTTAATATAGGAGATTACAGTAAATACAAATTAAATTAAACGAGCGGTAAACGAAATAGATACTTGAGATCAAATGATCATAAATAATCGATAATAAATTACCAAGCAGCATACGTTCGCAGAATCGATTAATCGCGTGGTAATTATCGCGGTTCCCGCGCTTCTTCAACAACGTGCAAACAATACCGGGCAATTAATACTCCGGAATTGTCACTTCCGTGGAAAAGGACGGTCGATGCCACGAATAGTGGAAAGCCAAAACGGAAATTCAGCTCGTGTAGTCAATGGAGTGCAGTAGGCAAAATCAGAACCGGTCACGGCGTTAACTGTAATTACTAACGTTCGCGTTTAGACGAGAAGCTGCCACTGCGAACGAATCTACGAGCGAGCTGTGCGCCAAGTTAACCGGTTATGAGCTATCAAATCGAGGGGGTAACCACTAGCTGAAATATTGTCCCGCGGATTACATGATTTCATATGATTTCATCTGATTACAAATAATTTTTTTTCACTACATATGAAGTAATTTGATAAAATATACGATTTTATTTAATTAATTTTAATATTATACAATAATTTCTCGTGGTTGCATATGTAATTATCGGATTATACGTAGAGATTTCATAGAATTTTATAATGATTTCGAGGACTCTGTCACAAGATTACATTAAGTGGTTACCCTCCTCGTATCAAATTTATTGGTATCGGCCAAATGTAGTTATTATGCGAGTTAAAGAACAGAATTTTATTAAAATGAGATGTATGCGACGCATACATTTTATTCCCCACCATCTCTCATGCATTATGCATTTTATACGGGGTGCGTCTTCCCCAAAAGGTAACTTTCTTTAGTATTTTTCGGAGATTGCGTAAACATCTGAGCGCGCGCGAGCTGGATCCTGGACGGATACACGGATTTTTGTCCTATAAATTACTTGGCCGCGGACAACTCGTGGAAGGTTTCGAGGAAGGATTTTGAAAATGCTAATTGTCGTCGCGTTTCGAAACGCGCGTATACGCGCGACACTGTTATCCGCGCGCGCGACGACGCTCACTCCATTAATATTCATAAATATGCAAGATCTATAAATATGTGCAGCGGACCCGCGTGTGGATTCGTCACGCCTGGATTTTTCGAAAATATATAAAGTTATTAAATGCGAGTGTGCAGGCGTTTCCGTGTTCCCGGTCGTCCTTGCGCGATGTCGTGTCGTCATCGCCATGGTTGCGTTACGCGAAAGTTGCGGAAAGTCTCGATAGAGAGAGAGAGAGAGAGAGAGAGAGAGAGAGAAAGAGAGAGAGAGAGATCGATACGCTCGATCCGTTTACGATATTGATAGATAAGACACATGCGGAAGCGCGTTTTATTACACGGATGCCGACAGGAGTTGTCCGCAAAACACATTAATCGCCACGCTAAATCTATTCGCGACAGCTTTTTTTCCTCCGGTCGTGTTTCGGCGATATGAAAACGTGATATTAAAAACTATCAAATTCAAATCGATAGCTGGCGCATACACGGAGGAAAAAGTTGCGCTAGATTCGTCGCTCAACGTTTCTCCGAATTCGCAATCGTGGTTCAGAAGTAAATTTATTGTAGAAAAAAAATTTGTCAGCAGCTCACGTCGGATATTAATTACATGAATTGATTACGCGTGTTCGTTAATATTAGTTTCATATAAATCATACGTTCATTTGCATCATTTTTTTACTTTATTTTATCATTTATCATTTGACGGATTGTATTACACAGTTTTTGAGATTATTAATGACTTATAAATGCGAATGTTGAAGTACTTCTATCACCAAAAGGTGTATGAGAGAATTTATACTTTCAGTCTCTCGGTAACGATTTTTCACTCTACACTTTATCTTCATTTATCTCCCGTTAAAGCTGTTTGAATTAAAAACACATTTTTTAACACTCTCTCTCTCCTTTATTCTCATCAAATTTATGCATCTTATTCGCTTTCGACAACTATGTAAAATATCTATAGTGCCAAGACGCTAGCGTGTCTCCAATTTCAATAAAATTATTTGCATCGTAGAAAAGAATTTGAACTCATTAACATTACAAACGAATAAGCGTTCCTCTTTAAGCCGCCGCTTACCGAAACGGTGAAGTCATAGAATCGCTAACGCCGGCGTCCTTGCGCCGGGTTACGTGGTAACGACGACGAAAATCGATGGTGTAGTTTGCAGTAGGTCGTCGCAGGATAAGTGAAACGTAGCGCGAAATGGGTGAAGGTGAAGGACACGGTGTGGCAGTGATACAGATATTCGTTTAATCGTCCGTGGCGATCGTCCTTGCACCACTCACCGATAAAAATCAATTCGGCGAAGTGACCGAAGTGTCGACACTCAACAAGATGCGGTTAATGATGCGAGTATTCGATGATAACGATCTCATTGCGATTCGCAGAATTAATTGAAATTATAATTAAAACGGCAGCGAAACGAGTGAGCTAAATTTACAGGGAAAGTGCTTATTTAATCTAACGAGCTCAGCAATTTGTTTAGATTTCAGATAATAGATATCATCAGTTATAAGAGAAAAAAATAATTTATTTTAAACTTGATTATAAATTAATGTAGATATAAGTATATTCTTAGCGCTACAATGATTTTTTTTTAATCAATTTGAGCTGAATACTTAAAACTTTGAATCACCTGACGTTCACACTTTCAGGTTTCTTCTCTTTCCGCTTCTTATTGATTTTTCTGACTAGTCATAATCTTCCTTCTGTGCACTTTTTCTTCGCTGTATCTCGACTTTAATTAGAAAATACATTGAATTTATAGCTTATAATTAATTTATATGTGTGTGTATGTGTGTGAATTTAACAATTAAATAACAAGATTTATTGATGAGATAAATAATGTTCTATTCATGATGTTGGGCAAAACTCCCTATAGGTATATATCTATATTCTAAATGCATATCTGTCAATTAATGATTTGGCTAATTAATCATTAAATTATGACAAAATTATTGCAGACTATTTTTGTAATCAAGCAACCGATAAAATAAGAAAGCGACATCGACAAACAAAATTTTTTTTAACAAACAATTATAATTAAAAAGTAAAATTTCTTGGAAGAGAAACTTTTGTTCTCGAAGAATTAACACTATTCAACAGAATTAAAGACTATTTATCACAATTATGAAACAGAAGGAATAATATTCAGCAACCAAGTAACAATTCTTCTAATAACTAATCATTAAGGAAAAGTTACGATTGACAAATAAAGCTTTTCGAGAGAAACTTCCGTTCATCAACGGCGTCTCTCTCTCTCTCTCTCTCTCTCTCTCTCTCTCTCTCTCCCCTCTCTCTCATTGCGGAAAGTATTGTAGCTAATTAAACGACAGAAAGCAGAGAAAGCAATATTATCGAATTACGATCCTGCGCTGCAGGCCTCCGTTAGAATACTCACGTGTGAGTTATTGGTCGCATTAATCAAGCACGGAGGAGGAATCAGTCGCGCGCGTATATACAAGGCAAGGAACAGCTGGCAGGTTCGGCTCTCAACGAGCTCATTTGCCGCGCGGAACTCGCGATGATCCGCGGGATGAGGAAGACGTCTCGGGACTGATTTAGATTTCTCCAAATACAGACGAGACAGAGTCTCGATTATGAGAGCGGCGGTAATACGCGCGATTTATGGGCCGCCATTTATCGGCAGCGCATCGGCACCGCGACGGCACGAATCAGCGCGAATTACGAAGCGCCAGCTGTCAAAGTTGCGGCGGTCGCGGCTCTCCCGAGGTGCGCGCATCTGTCGAAGAAGAGGCGCGCACTTGCGCAAACTTACACTCGTCCGAGTCCCGCGTACTCGACGAGCGCTATTAATTAGCGGCGCGATCCCGCGTAAATTGAGACATGCAACGAGGGCCTGTCGATGCCTGTCAAGGGAATCGACTCCGCAACGTCTTCGGATGAGCGAGAGGCACGAGAACGCTCGCCATGTGCGTGATTACGCGAGCGTTACGCGAATCGCGCGGACCACCGCACCGGCGATTCTCAACAAGTGCTCTTCATACCGTACGTCGTACATCGACGGGCGGTCTTTACTCTCCGTGTGTCCTTTCCTCTATATATACACGCTTGTCTAGCGACGCGCTTATCGAGTGGTGAAAGTGTAAAAATGACTAGACATGGAATATCGGCTACCCGCACTAGAAAATATTACGCACCGCGTTACATTATACGCAATATTGTGTCCATTAATATGGATGCGGATAATCAATTATCTCAATAAATATGTCAGTAACTCGTTGTTATTTTTGCACGTTTCAGACAGGCGCAAAATCCGAGTATATAATCTATGTTTTGAATGGAATGCGATAAGATAGAGGTTGCACCATCTATTTCCACGGACAGAGATAACCAATATGATTAATAACTATTGCTACAAAGTAGAATGAAAGATCTCAGCTATGAGCTGCGGTTTGGAGACGTTGAGGAACTCGCGATAATAGCTGTCGAGAGGAGCCGTGGGTCACTGCAGTTCATAGAGCGTCTCTAAGCAACAAGGAAGAGAACTCCACAGATTGGAAATTTCTAGCCAGCAGACAACCGCTTTTGGGGTCGATCTGCTATCGATTTCGATTTCTCCTTGAAATTTCTCTACATTGCTGTCTCCTAAGACGATCGACATTCTCGACACGATGAGAAAAGAGAAAAAGTATAAAAAGGAGAAAAAGTATTAAAAAAGGAAAAAATCTTTGAAAGAGAGAATGGTTTTGCAGAAATATCTAAAAATTTAGATACAGATTTGAACATAATTTTATTGACCTATCAAACTAATTATTCCAGGTAGCATGGAATATTCCAGCAACATTGCAGTAACATTGCAATGGGATGTAAGTTGCTTAAACTAGTTGTTAGAGTGTCAAAACTTGTTGCATCTTTATCCATCGTGCTTGAGTTTCCTACATAATTAACTTGATAGTCCAACAAAATTATTTTCAGATCTGTATCTATCAAAATTTTTAGATACTCGAACAAAATCATTTTTTTTTTCGTGTAGAATAAAAAAGAATGCGAAAGAAGAAAAGAAAAAAGATATATAGAAAACAAAATTTGCAGCTAAATCAAGAGAAATTTGTCGTACTATTTCTGTTTCATTTCTGATTCTTCTTCTCTGTATTTTCTGCACTCTACCTTTTCTTCTTTTTTTCTCTCCTCTAGACTGTACGTGAAAATATTAGCAGCAAAAAGTTATAAAAGAAAAGGATTCAAAAGAGAAGAGAGAGCGCGGAAACGAGATAACAGCGTATAAGAAGAAGAAAAAGACGCGACGGAGAAAGTAAAACACAGATAGATCGAAAATAAAAAAAATAGGAGTTAGACCAACGTAATGTGGTCGACTCGCGAGGAAGGAAAAGAGAGAGAGAGAGAGATGAAAAAAGAGGCGAACGATGAAAAGGAAGAGCGAGTGGGTCTGGTGAATCGCGTAAACGTATGCATGCATGCGTGCGTGCCGCTGCGATACGCAACAGATAGAATCTCATTAGTTTAGTATGCGTCGGAGGGCAACCAAATACGCGACATCCATATCGTGAAACGGAGCTGCAGGTTCTATGACCCGAAATTGCCGGACAGAAAAAAACTCCGGATAACAGAAAAGTAAAATTATCTGCCGAAATCTGCACAGTCGTTTTTTTTCTTCGGAAAATGGAGAATATTTTTTTCTCGCGTTAAATGAAATTCATTTTCAGTTCGTTTCAATACGTTCTCGGCAATAAATGCTTGTAAAACGGCGTAAAATTTTTCCAATTTCATAAACGTCGCCATTCACGTAATGTTAATTAATGATGATTTATTTAACAGATGGATGTGCTAAAAATTATTAGTATTATTTATGACAGCAAATGCGACAGATCATATAAAACTGTAATAAAAACGTGTCAGATGTGAAGAAGCATTAAGCCAACCTAGAATTTATATATTTATTAATTTCATTAAAATATATGTATAAATATTGGATATAATGCCGGTTTCCACCAATGTAGGTTACATTTAATCTCGATTCAATTTACTTTTTATTTTTTTCTAATTGACATTGCTAGAAAAAGATGAAGAATAAATTGAGATTAAAGTTAATCTAGATTAATGAAAATGGACATGAAATGATAATATTAGCGATGACTTTAATATACCAAAGCATTAATTTTAATCTATTAACGTTTATCGATTACATAGTCACTCAAAATGCAATCAAAAGTTTATATATTATAGTTCTCCTAAAAGATGAATAATGAAGGGCAAGTAGCCGAATAAATTGTACAAGTAAATTTTGTGGTGAAGCGAGACATTGTCAAGAGCGTTTATTACATACAAACAACCTTGCAACAATTATATTTAGGATTGCCACAAAACTGGAAATCAGAGAAATCAGAGAATTTGCAAAAGATCAGGAAAATTAGAGAAAAGTTAGAAAATTTTATAAAAAGTTTTCTGAAAAAATAAAATTCTTGACTTTAAAAAAGTTAATATACGTCCATCACACCTACGCAGTTTTGAAATACTATTAACTTAACTAATTAAAAATGCAAGCTGTGTCAGCGATATTAATAATAAAATTTACATTGATATATTAAATTGATCTCTCAACAAAATATTTAACGGATTCCAAATCAGAAAATACAAAAAATGTTTAAATATTATTGAAAGCCAGGGAAAATCATGAAATATTATCTGAAAATCAGGAAAAAAGTTATGGTCTAGAATAAAGTTTAGGATGAAGATTTGTCAACCCATGCTATTACATCTACAAAAGATTCACAACCACCAATATATCATCTAGCGATGCGAGTAGCATCGCTGCGCTTTACGCTCATAGCTGGTTACGGCAGAAGCCGACTGAGTGGATTTTCGGTGAAACATAAAGCCTGTTCTTTTTGGCTCAACTTTTGCACCAGTTCATCTTTTTTCCTTTTCTCTCCAGGAGGTAAGAAGAGGAAGAAAGATAAACTGGTGCAAAAGTTCAGCCAAAAAGAACAGGCCTATGGAAGCATGATCCGTAAGCCACGATCTCGACGTTCGGAGGTAGGTAGGTACCTGATCGTTCGTTCGTACACGAGCGGCGTAGCGTGCGACGGCGAGTGATTTAGCCGCCTTAGATCGAGGTCCGCATACCGAACGGCTGTGTGTGACCGAGTCCGCGCGCGGAGCCGGAGCGACGTATCAGGACCCCGTTGTTGAGGCCACGAGGCCTTCAAGGCCGCCGGGCTCGTAAAGCCAATTCGTGCCTCTCCCTCGCGTCACCGCGCCGCGCCGCGAGACGGATTTCCAGCGCGAGGCGGCGCGCGGCGAGGCACGAGAACGAATGACGGACGCCTCCGCGCGATCTGCCACGCGTGCCCTTATCGCCACACCGCCGCACAGAACCGTGCGGCTCCGAAATTTATTGGCCCCTTTCCGAAGCACGGCAAAGATTTGTAGACACTCGCGTGTGTGGCTAGTGGCTCTCTTTTCAATTAATTCAACACGCGTTATGCTAATTAAATCTTTTTATGAATGTCGGGGAAAGAGGGAGAGGAAAAAAACTCTAATTAAAAGAAATTTTATAAGTAGTTGTGTAAGGCTTATCTTTGTTGATATAAATAGAAAAATTTATTCGAATCAGAACTTATCGAAATCAAGTGCGTCGCCCGATGATTCGAATGTCTCTGTGCGACATTACGCGACTTTAGATTGATATTCTGGAAATAATCTTCTGGTAATCCGTTTGATCTTAAATATTTAAATATTACGACTTGTGATGTTTCCCACTGAAACCTTATATTAATATTCTATTTGCTCGGTTAATTTGACATTAATAATTTATTATACACTGTTGATTAAATGGCCATCTATAATAATTGTTTATGTATATTGAAGACACATTATTTGTTTTAAAAGAGAATATTATTTATAGAGAATAATATTGCTAAAAAATTAAATCTATATTGTATCATAGACCGATCATGGACGATCAGTTGTTCGTAAACATTTTCAGCCAGGTCGAAAAGGACGTCAGTACTGATCGTCTCGCGGAATACCCAAATAGTAGCGATTGCCCTGGCAATCGGCCAACGGCCAACTTTGCGGTCACACGTACCGAATTCGCCAGCACGTTCCCCATCGATTCGTCATCCTTCCTCCCGTGATTATGCGACCACGTCCTTGTTGCTTCATCAGCAGTGTAGCACGCGGTTACATAAATATTTTCATAATTAGTACGCGGAGGACGTATGTAAACAAATGTACGAGATTCATATATAAATACTCCAAAAGAGAATTACTTGGAGAGAGATGTAATATATGAATTTTGTGATGATTTCTTTTACAGCGCTTTTAAAAATGTAATTTGTTTTGTTTTGTTTAATTGAAAAACACCATTTAATGGAATGCTTGAGAAAAATGCTAAAATTTGTAACTTCTTTCTGAATTCTCAAACATGATGTATAATATTAAGCAAAGTTCTTTTAAGACCGTGATATAAATACATAATAAATGGAAAATAAAAACCTTAAACGGTCAAGCTGGATCTTTAGTGCTCAAATATTATAATTCGATGTGAATTTATACACATACTACGTATCCAATCTTGCAAACTGCGCGCTTAATGTAATTTTCAGTCTTGAAACGCAATCCTAACAGAATTGGAGCAGTAATATCACAAATTAAATTGACGAGCTTGATAATATTGATGCTCGTAGACATTTTAGAAAGATCTTAATAATCTGATACTGGTAATCTTATACATAAAACCCATAAATAATTTTTGCTTGTCAATTTAACTTGCGATATTACTGCTCTAATTCTATTAGGGTTGCGTTTCAAGACTGAAAATTAAATTCGTAACTTACAGAATTGGATAAGTAGTTAAAAAAATTCACACCGGATTATTTAATCATTAAGAATCCAGCTTGACCGTTTAGAGTCTTCATTTCCTATTTGAGGCAAAATAATGCTATAAGAATGTATGAATCTAGCAAAATTAATGAACACACACATATAATTAACCTTCAATATAACTATTTCCATATTCGCTTCCTTCGGCTTTCAGGTCATACAGTGACACCAGTCATTCCGAGACACGGACAGGTTACTAATAAAATTTCTAGTCGAGAATAATCCTCGCGCCGACGGGCATCATGTTATTTCGGTCTGACGGACTTGGATCAGAGGATGGAAGGTTAAATCTATCCTCGCTTCGATAAACGGAGGTCCATTAATGAATCGGAATGGCGGAAAATGTCGCGCCTTAAAGTGGAGCGCAAGCCAGGTATTCCGCGAAATCGATTCAATCGCGGTCGCTGGCGCAAATCAAGTACGCACGTTCGATCAGGGTCGGATTTACATACATCTAAGCTGAACAGACACAAAACACTGCACGTTGCGAGAGACACGGCGAGTTTAAATCCGCCACTGCACTCACAACTCGCCGCGGAGGGAAAACGGAATGACAACGGATCTGATAAGTTATATACCTCTCGTGAAAGAACCCGATCATTTTCACCGACCGGTCTGGAAACACAGCGTGCTGAGTCGATGTTGAAGTCCAAAGACTTTAATGATGCTAATTAAGACGTCTGGAGCGCGCGCGCGCGCATAACGCTAGGGAAATTGCATGACAGATTTCACTTAGGTAGCTGATTTTATTCAGCGGCTAAGTTAATGCGGACATTTAATAACGTTAAGCCAATGTCATAAATTTGCCCAGTCTCCAACGGATTCAGAATAATCACGGTGAATATTAATTAGAGTAATTAGAGAAGTGTAATAATGTAGAGGAGCTTTTTTAGAAAACGTTTCTCTTATCCATCCAGGGGATCGCGTATCACGCGACAAATACACAGGCGAGAACAAGTTTGCAACGAATAAATGAGTGATTCGTGCGCCAATCTTAGCCTATATACTTATAAGGTGTAATTACTCCGGAAGTTGTAACGTTAAACGCCATGCAGCGTTATAGTTTTAAAGCGACGATAATACACTTCTTTTTTTTTTTGCATCTCGCACCCTTTAATTGTAGGTACATCGTATCAGAAAATTACGCGCGCTCAAAGATGTAATTAGAAAGTATCACTAACCAGAGGTTTTTCACAGATTTCTGGAAATCCATCGTAGACTTCCAGCATCAAGAGCATCTAAAACAAACATATATTCAATAGGTATCTCTCAACATATATATGTACTTCTCCTAAAATACTTTTAAGTACATTGCTTACTTATTATTTTAATATTACTCCGTGATGTAATATTATCTCTAACAAGCGAAGCTTATCAAGCACGGATATTAAAATTACCAACTCGATTCAAAACACAACGATCCGAAGTCGAGAGGAAAATTTGTAAAATATGTCACAGGAATTCTCTCCTTCCCCGGCGTCATCGGTGCATTGCCTTTACAACGAAATAAATAAGCAATGACACGATGGCAAAATTCCAATTCCGATTCTAACGTCAGCAACATTCACGGAGACCCTCGCGAGAGCGATCAGCTGCGCGTCCACCTGTTAAAAGTTCGCTCGATATCGCGCCGTTCCATCCGCTTTAAACGACGGCCTTACTCGCCCCCGTTATAAATGCGCGCACACCAGCACACTCGCAACCCCCCTCCCCCCCTCCCAGTGTGGGTCGTCAACACACAGAGAAAACGGCGTCCGGCGATATGCACCCCTTCTTTCCGAGTGATCCGACAGCTGCTTCGCCTCTCTCGGCCGCGCGCTTGCATTTTATCCTTCTCCGCCATCCGTTTCGCGGCCTCCTTCCAACCCCCCTGGCCAATAATGACGTCATACTGCGACGTCGTCTATGACGTCACCGTTGTGCCGCAGTTCCGTTCATCGATCGGCGACCCGTGGAAGAGATGCCGCGCGCCGCCAGGGAAGAGACGCGTCGGAGTGCGCTCTCTCTCTCTCGAGAGAGAGAGAGAGAATCGCTGATCGGCTCGCTCTCTTTTATCGTGACGACTTCGCATGCTTGCGTTTTCCAACGGGATCATCGCGGCCCACGCCTCTCTATTATTTTTATTGAGCGCTCGAGTGACGTAACGTGTCGGCGTTAAGCCCACCGACATGTCGAAGGGCCGTCGGTAGTCCTAAAGTGGACAGCCGGAAGATGTAAAAATGGGACACTATTGTAAAAACGAAGGATGAAGGACGAAGGACGAGAATAAGTGACAAGATAAGATAACAGTGACCGAAGGCGAATAAAATTACCTAATAATAACGTAATGGATAAAACGGAAGAAATGAATTGAAATTTACTTTGATTTTGGACGATAGATTTTTAATTGAATTGATAAGGAATAGGTTGTAATATGAGTGTAAAGAAATATTTGTAGCGCTAGTACGTGGTTTGTGCATCTCGCTATGTTTACAGAGCGTCGAATCCCTTGTATCTTGGCGTTATGTTTCATCGTGCTCCGGCCCTCACGCGATGGTGATGGGTTCACGGTCAACCTGGTCGCGCCCTACGCGAGTCCGATTCCGGCTAGGCTAAGGTCATTTAATTAACATTGTCGTCGTCCGTTTCGCAACCATAACGAAATACTTCCGCTTGCCTGTCGTACACATGCATCCTTTACATGATATTTGAAATTTTCTCTAAAAATATCATAAAACTTTTTCCATTATGCTAAATGCTAAGTACGTCGGTCGCATTTATCAGATAAATATATCATTCTGAACTTTGCAATTTTCTTTTATATATATATATTTATATATTATTTTACACGAAAAGAACGATTTTGCAAAAGTATCTAAAAATTAACTAGAAACAGGTCTGAAAATATAATTTTGGTTGGAGAATGAAAATAATTTTATGAACACTTGTTGCAAAAACTGTTTGTCACCAACATTTTATATAATTATTTTGATGATCCAACAAAGTTATTTTCAGATCTGTACCTATAACTAAATTTTTAGGTACTTTAGAAAAAACCGTTCTTTCCGTGTATGTATTATTTTCAACTTCGCAAGCATCTAAAATTATATTCTACGTATTATATAATATTCCAAAATTATTAAATACGTTGTAATGCAAATCTTAAAATGAGTTGTAAATATAATTAACAAATTTCTTCCGCGTTGCACTTTCTGCAAGCGAATACAATGTGAATGGGACTGTTAGACGTGGGTGGAGATAAAGGAAGCCATCTCTTGCACGGTTTCCTGATTCTGCAGCTAGCTTTCCCGCTTTCGTACGTGTTGACGTAATATTAGCAGAATTATTATAAGCACTCGCATTACGAAGAGTCTCGAGATGGCTGATTGGTTGGCTGTTTTCTGCCGCTTACGGCACGAGGCGCTCATGGTTGTTTCATCCCCCGTCCTACGCTTATCGACGCTTTTTCTTTTTCCCTTATTTAGATCTATGCGACGTGAATGAGGCCACTAAAAAGAGAACATGAGACGCATTTCGTTGCGGAGGCGAATTTACGCAATTTTTCGATTACGTCGTCTCCTTTATTTATTTCTATTAAAATAAATAAAGCGTAGTTTGTCGGCACGTCTTTTACCGTTGAGATGCAATTGGATCTTATCTTCGCTATAGATTTTGTAATATTTTTACAAAATCTATATGTAATTCGAAGTCTTTATATGTGCGCATACGTTCCCAAATGTGATTCTTTTTTTTTTCTTTATTATATTTCACCGAGTTTGCTATATTATGTGCAACACCTAAGCGTACGAGTTGACACAATCTAATAAACCTCATTAAATATGAAAAAAGATACTTCGTAAATAAAAGGACTATCATCCTTTTTCGCTTTCCGGTCTTATTTCTCCTGAAAAGAAATGCCATCGCGTTATGTATCACTGCCAAGGATACTAGAGTCGTGACTAAAGTTACTTTACGCGAAACGGAGTTATTTCAACTCTGCCACCGCTTACAAGATTTGTTGTCCCAGTGTCCTTGGAGTGTACGAAGAATCTAACACGGCATTATCAATTATCATAACGTGCGATTTTTAGAATTGCGTTTAATTTCAAAAATTTCCGGATGTTATCCTTCCTTTTAATAAAATTCGTTATAAATTGTAAAATCATTTTATAAAATAAGTAGAAAATGTTATAAACAACTTTGTATAACTTATAATATTTTAAAATAGCTATTTCAAATTAATTAAAATAATAATTAAATTCTCCAAAAAAGAATTCTCAAGTGTATCTTTTACATATATCTTATATCTTATACATATATTGCTAAATATGGAGTAGAACGTGTGGACAAAACTTTACTGACAGTTTTGTATTATTTTTGTAATAATTAAAAAAATGCAAAAATAACGTAAGTGGATAACTGGTAAGGCCTAAGTACGATCTCAGAAATCACAGACTGATCTTATTCTTGCATTCACGGATGTCAATTTGTAAAAAGCTATTCCGATTGCATTCAGAAATCGTCGTTCGTCCGAATCGAATTAGTATGACTGGCAATTAGCAGCTCGACGCAGGATGCTGCACGCGTGTCGCAATGTTTGCGTCACGCATCGCTCCGCGTTTATCCGCGTCAGCTTTTAATTGAAATCCCTCCTTCGCTATGCTCGCGGAACGCATTAAGCTGATCTACGAGCCCGCAGAGCATAGGTGACATGCCGTTTAATATCAATGCAAAAAAAGTCGTCGGCCTCCCTCGCCGTTGCGACCTCGTCGAGGAATGCCGGGACACAGTTATCTCTCAAGCACTGTCGATTAGAAAGAAAGAAAGAAAGAGAGAGAGAGAGAGAGAGAGAGAGAGAAAGAGAAAGGGAGGGAGAGAGAAAATCCAGCCGGTATCCAACTAATAAATTCCGATATGCCGCCGCGACGTGCGTTGACGCCATTGATTTATTGTTCGTCTTAATCATTGGAGAAGATGTTGAAAAACCAGAGAGGAAAGAGGACTCTGAAGACTGTGGATAAATTAGCACGAAAGTCGGCATTTTTTTTTTTTTATACTTACTTTATTGCCTTACACAACAGAATTATATTTACACCGACAGGTTACGTAAGTATTACAGATCGCGCACGTAAAAGTTGTCCCTTAATTTTTGCAGAAGATTTTCGAGACGTTCGCCACTTTATCGGAGTAAATCTCGTGAAAGCAACAATCGACGTGACGTCAACGAAAAATCGATACTTATTTCTCAGTCGTTGCGATTTCAGAATACATTTCGCGTCTCTCGACTTCAGCCGGAACTAGTTCGGTTGCATTCTTGAGCGATACATCGCGTAATCGCGGAATCATTATAATATTATCGTGCGATCGTTATTAATGTCGTCATAACTTATCGGCATTTTTTATCGACGCGACGAGTTTGTCAATCTGAAGGACGACGCTCGCGAATGCATCATTACTAAAAATGTGTATATTTTATAAACTATCTCTATTGTAATTTTAATGGATAACATCGTGGATATATTCGATATATTTATGTATGATAAATTATTTGTTTAATAAAATATTCATTGATTGGTATTTTTGTTTCTCAGATTTTAAAAGAACGCATTAAAAATAAAACGAATAAATTGTATAAAAAAGATATTAATACACACACTGTTAAGTCTAAAGTGCAAAATTTTGCCTAATTTAAGTCGCCATTGTTCCTACTCAATATATCATTATTTTATATTAAAACAGTAGATAAATTTCATACCATATAGTGAAATATTAACGATACATTGCGAAACACTAACAAAACATTAACGATACATTACAAATTTAAATTAAGTACAATTAAATGTGTACTAAAAAAATTAAGTAAACTATTTTTTTATGAATCAGCGAAAAATACTTTCTCACGTTGAAAGGAGATGATACGGATATGGATTTGGGAGAATTGCGGGTGAAAATATTTGAAGGGCATAAATATTTGAAGATAAAAGTGAAAGCCCGCGAAGTAGGTCGTCGGATGAAGGTGGTACGTCATCATTGCGGGATTATCGGCGACACTGCACGATCGATAGCACGAGAAGCGTCACCGCACAAAGTTTCATCATTGAAATCGCAGCCTCCTACCGTATGAAAATATTTGCTTTCGTTAAAATCAACCAGATTACCGCGTTAAATCAATACCGTGCGCTTCGTCAGTGCCACCGTCGACCATTCTCATGTATATCCCGATATTCTCTCTCGTTTCCACGCAAGCTTAGAAATAGCCTACTAGACTCTAACGTCGAGCTTAAAGCGGGCTCTTCATTTCCTCCGTGATGGCACGCAATCTGAGGTGGATACTTTGAAACTTTAACGGCTCAGAGGTCACCCTCGATTATAAACGTTCATCGAGTTCAGTGAAATTCAGTGAAAAATATTGCTATTAAGAACTGCCCTTACTGTGTGTAATAAAAAAAAAATTTTAACAAGTATTTTTCGCAGAATAAAAATTTGCTTGGTTCCCAGCTTTAATATGTCTACATTTCTACGTTTATCACGCATTGTCAAGCGTAAGAACTGATGTGTCGTTATACGTGACAAATTAATCGCGGGCTAAAAACGCGGATTCTTCTCTACTCGCAATGTTACCTTTCCGATTTCATACGACCAGCCGATTCGATTTGTGTTGATGCAAGTTTTTCCTTCACGCTGGTTATTCACCGATGCACTATTTCTGTGTCGTCACCGGCCGGTGCGCGTTAGCAAAAAAGCTCGCGAGGGAGCACGTGCGCGATGTGCGAGCCGCCAACAGATGCAACACGCGGTGCATAGAACGTCCCTCATGGCGCTCCATCGCGCATTACTGCACAGTGACATCACGCGAAAATTACGCTCCGTATTGCGAAAGATATTACGTTTATAGCGCGACAGAGTGTCGTGATTGCGCAGCTGTTGTATTCGTAGAGAAATTGCACGTTGCGTTTGTTCAACGCACGCAAATTCAGGCGTTAAATGTTCTTCGAAAGTTAACGTGAGAAAATTCTCCTGTCACTCTACCATCGGAAATTCTCCTTGTTAGCGGATTATTACTGTTACGGTTCGCACGTTACAATACGCATGTATATGCATCAAGTTAAAACACATTATACATATATCATTTAAAGTAATTTTAAATAATAAAAATTAAATGCACAGAAAATAAATGCAACCACGTTGGATATGAATAATGCAATAAATATCGATTGTTTAAATATATATATTGTCTACATATCGAGAGATTATTATCGACACACGGAAAGCATGTTGGAACACGTGGGTGAATTTGTTGACATCTTTGTACCAAGATACTTAACTGACATTACCGAAATAATTACTTGCTATGGATCCCCCCCCCTCCCTCTCTCTCTCTCTCTCTCTCTCTCTTTCTGCAGTTAGTATTAGCGGTGGATTGCAAACATTGTAAGATCAATATTTTGGTAGCGGTTCTCATGCCGCACGTCTGTAGTGTGTGTGCAAATTCAGTGCGATTAGTTTGGTCGATTGTTTACTTGGCGGACTTGTTCTGCTTGACAATTGTTTGTAGGTGATGTATTCGGAATTACAAATTTCCAGTAGTTCCACATATCGATACTAAATCAAAGTCAAATAATTAATAAATACTCGACACCTGAATGATTGATATCGGCAAAAATCGACCTCTTTATTCACTGGGCATTTAAGAAAAATGTACTTTGATATTGCATTTTGATATTAATATAACGACTCTACAGAAATGTAGGTACATTAAAATGTATTGAGACATAATGCATGCAACTGTACTCTAATTCTCCGCTGATTATGCGTGTGTCCTCCAATAAGAGAAAACAATAATTTTTTTAATGCAAATTTGTGCAACTATGTGCGAATATTTCTGATTTCTGTATTACATGCAATTAAGTTGTTTTCCTCTACTCAACAAGCGATGAATTTCCTTAGTATTTTATTTTCCGCGACTTGGCACTGGTTGGTCCAGTTTTTCTCGTCACTCCATTCTGGAAATTTCTCGCCAGCACTTCTATTTCTCTGCAACTGCATTGTATAATTTCATTGGGTATCTTATAAACCCGTTCGCTGCTACGAGAAGTCTGACGCAGTACACCGCCCACCAACGTGACAATGTATGACAATAATGCACATTCTCGACCATAAGGCTAAACTCTGCCAGAAATATGCGACACGAGTGTATTAGTGAAAATAATGAGAAATTTTACATTGAGAAATCTCTTCCTCTTCGAAAAGCACGAGCTAAATTTATCCCCAGACCCAATTCAGACATCAATTAAATTATTCTTTTAAAAATAAAAAATTCAAATATAAATTTGCTACTATTATTATTAATTGCTATCATCATCATTATTATTATATATGTTAGCAAAAAAACATCCAGCTTGACTCTCTAGTCCTTTTTATTCTGTTAGTTTTGAATTTTTATTCTTAAGAGCCTTATTACATAAGTGCAGAATTAAATTGTTATTATCATTCTTAATCATTAATCGAATCATTAATAAAAAAAATTATAATAAAAATTATAATTTATCATTATATTCATATAGTCTTAATACATTCATAAATCACCAAAATTAGAATATTACAAGCGTCTATTAGTAATTATTATATATTCTTATCTCGGGTAATATATTAGATACAGAAAATTTCATGCTCACAGCTTTTATGTAGTACAAAAGTGTAGCGAAAAAAAGAAGAGTAAAAAAAAATAATAAATCACTGATGCAGAATTAAAACGCTGCGGAGAATCAATTTAGCTTCAAAGCCAAGAGAAGTACCCCTCCATTCCCCTGCTTTTGTAAAGAAAAGTCATTTTCTTCCGTCCCTTTGATTTTCGCGCAAGCAGAATGGGATCAAGAGATTCTTCCTCGACCGCGGTCATTCACCAAGTCAATTCGTCAGCCCGGTATATTCACGATCGCGACGCTCGCGATCAACGGTGCGGCGTCGAAGATGCGCGTCGTCATCGCGGCGTCTTGGCATGCGTTGCTTTGCTGCAACTCCGACGTCGACGATGCGGCGTCACGCGCGCTCGCGAATCCGCAGCGATTTGCTTCACCGCTCTGCTTTAAATTTAGACGCCGGTTATTACGCGAACGAGGCTCGTGCCTCGACGCAATCTCGACGACGTCGCTTTCCCGGACGCCCTCCGTCGCGACGACGACGACGACGGCGTAACGCCGTTTCCCGGAAGCGATTGCGAAACGCGGAGGCTACGGGTATCACGAACATCAGAATGCAGAAATACGTTCACGTGCCAGGGTGAGCAATACGACACGTGAACGTTTTCTCTGTCCCCGCAGCCATTTGTTTTATCAAATTTTCAACATATAAATTAGCGCGCTATTATTATATTATTTAATTAATTATTGTATTACTTAATTAACTGTTAAAATGTTATATTCATATATGTAATTAATTATTATAAAGTAATTCGTTATTTGAAGAAACCACGTCAAATACCAATTATGTGATATTTAAAGTACATAATTATAAATTGTAAATTGAAATATTGCAATAAATGGTGCTGTAATAATTTAAATGTGTGAAAAGAATTAAAAGTAAAGGAAATAGAGAATTTAGCACAAGCGTACAATAAATCTAGAATTTTTATGAGGAAATAAATGAGAGAAAAGGGGGGAAAGAATTCAGTTTAAAGATCACTTTAAAGCGGACCTTGGAAATTGTAGATTTTCTAGAGTCGCAAATCTGTCAATTTCTCCGTTTTTAATTTTTCAATATAATCTTATCATCATGCAACTGTTAACGAGTTTCGTGCATAGTTTCTAAGACATTACGGTTTTTTAATAGTAAAAACGTATTTGCAAAGTCATGTTTCTACAGAAAGCAACGCATACTTTGCGTGCGTACGTTTCATTAATTGTGTAACATTCGACTCGATTTAATGCCTGTCAATCGATCGCGACGAATAACTGCCGAAATCTCCGGTCACGGTTTAACGCAGAAAATGCGTCAGGTAATGCAAGAAATTTCTAAACCGCCCCTCCGACTTCGCGTTCTGTTGAATCGACTTTTACGCGATCGATACGACACACTGCATATATCGTATCGCCGAGACAAAAACGGCAAGGTGTGTCGGATCGCGACGATTACCTGCCAACGAAATCTATTCGAGGAAATACCCGGCCATCAATCAACAATTTTCTGATCGTCATCAATACCGAAACAAACCTCAATAAATGTTCGCAAGAAAAGTCTCTGTTCCATTATGTTTATTTTACTAATTTACTTCTTATTGCTCTCCCATCTAGATATATTATTTTAAAGTGATGCAGAATAAAGGGAAATTTCATTAAAGAATAATGATAGTTCTGGGGACGCTCATATATCGCAGTAAAATTAATTTTGTATTTATCTAAATTAATAGGGAAGAGATTTAGATTTCAAACGAAAACAATATGTTTATCACTGCAAAATCAATATTTTAAAAATACATGAATTTTCCTTATCAATGGATTTCAATTTGCCCAACATTTAGTATTTTAATTAATTAATTAATTGAGGGTTATTAATATTAACAACGACAACTTGTGTGATAATTACTTTTCCGTCAGTTGTTATAAATGTAATAGAACCGCTATAATATAAAACGCTCATGATCCCTATTCGAGCGAAGCCTTTCTTTTTCGAGTGAAAAAAGAAAACGTGTGGAAAACAACAAATTCCTTTCAGGCGCTAAAAGGGTCAAACCACAAACAACAATAGCGAGGCTTCCTTACCGGAAGAAGTCGCTTCAGGCAAGTTGTCGTCGTCGTCGTCGTCGTCGTCGGAACTCTGCGACGTCGCATTCACCTTGCCACGGTCGATCGAAGCATCTCTCGCGCCGCGATCGAACGAGAACAGGTACCGGTACCGTGAATGGTAGGCAGGATACCGGAAACGCGGAAACCGCGTGCGAAAGCGGGTGACGGCGAGAGCAAACTGACGGAGGCCACGTGGAGGAGGAAGGTTCGACCGTCACTGAAGCCAACGACGTCGACGGCGGTAACGGCGTCGACGACGGCGGTGCATGACGCCCGAAATAGCGTCGTCCTTGGCGGCGAGCATGACGTCGTCATCTCGCCGCACGGTCGATGACGGACGGGGGCGGCGTTGTGACGTCAGTGTTAATGCCACCGCCGCCGTCGCTACCGACGCCACCGACTCGACGCCAAGCTTGCGCGACGAGAATTCACGGAGCAGACACGAGGCGCGAGTTTTACAGAGACGATCGATAGAGATCCGCGATAGGAATCGAGCTTGCTCACCGTATCTTCGTGTTATCCACGTTTCGCAACAGATTAATAGGCAAGAATTGATGATACTATATAGTTTAGTTTTACAGTAAAAGTTTTAAAGAAGTTGATGACAAATTTTTATTATTGATTTTATTATATTTATTTTTACTATCTTTACTGTGCGAGTTCTCTCTCTCTCTCTCTCTCTCTCTCTCTCTCTCTGATAATGGCTTTAAAAAATGTCGTCCTTCAACTTTTTTTTTATCCTTTTGCTCGATCAATATGAAATGGATTCTTTTACTTGATACAAACATCAAGATATCGGTAATTTCTTTCAAATTTTTATTATTGATTTTAATTTATATTTATTTTTACTATATATTTTTATTGTGTGAATTCTCTCTCTCTCTCTCTCTCTCTCTCTCTCTCCTTTTCTCTGATAATGGCTTTAAAAAATATCGTCCTGCAACTTTTTTTATCATTGTTTATCCTTTTGCTCAATCAATATAAAAATGGATTTTTATTTGACATAAACGTTAAGATATCAGTGATTTCTTATACACAAGAAATTAAAACAAAAATAAAACAAACTTTATTAACTTAAATAAACTATAAGCTTTGAAAATACACTTTACAGCTAAATTATATTCTTCGAGATTAATCTCCAGTAAGTTTGTCTACAATATGTCAATCTCGAATTCGAGATGCTGACATTCAAAAATAAAGTACCATGAAAAAGTTGATGAATTTCAATCCAATTCTTATTAAGGAGATATTCTATTTCGACATAAAAGTTCATTAATGAAAACAGCAACATTGGCTATTCTGTGCATAGAAATAAAATATCTGTGATATTTTAACGTCCTCGGTTAATCGCTATCGCACCGTATACATATTTTGAGAAGAAACGCATGATTGTAAGCAGAAAATTCTTTTTACGGTTTATTTTCGGATCAATATAAAAAATTGGATGTACTATCAATTTCTAAAATAGTACATCAACCTCAAGTTTAACATACGTTTATTATGTCATAAACACTCTGTTAACGGATTGAAATGTCACTCATGTACAGATCACGAAAATGTTAATGACTGTTGACAGCGATATATGATCGTTGCAGAATTTAAAAAAGCTGCATTAGTCGCCTTGATATACGTCACATCATTTTCAATAATTATCTGCCGAAAAGACTTAAGGTAATTTAAACATACCGCGATAGCAAAAATGTGTAACGCCACACGCTGTATGACGCACGTGCCTACTTCACCTGAAATAGACTTCACCACGGAACCGCGTTCTAAGTTTCAAGTAAAACATGATTTTCCGCGCAAATGGATCAGTTCCACGCCGTAAAATCGTTTTTACTTGACATGTGTTTACACAGAAATCAAAGCGATTAAAATTAGCATATAGACTTAAGAAGGACCTGATAATATTTCAACTTGGAAGGATAATTATTGTAATCTTAATCACGTACAAAAATAAAAGTGTATCTATTACACTGAAAAAAGATCAAGTTTGGTCACATTAATTACAATTCTGATTAAACGGTCAAATCAGAGAATTTTCTGGTTGAATCCATCATAATTCCAGTTGAAGTAAACAAAATTTAGATTAATATAATTAAAATTTTTTTATTCGTCCATTTTTAATTCGAAATTTTTCAGTGGATATTTGAAAAAATAACAAATGTTAATTACATTGTTGCAAAAATTATAGTACGATTATATGGTGTTCCGAATAAATGATGAATTAAGATACATGAGAAAGAGAGAAGACTCATAAGCCGCATGAAGCATTATATTATTACATTACCGAGAAAATTTTTGTATTACGTATAGGTTGCAATGTCGATTATATCGCGCGACGTTGACATGACGATGACAGGCTAGATAATTGACTGCTTTGTGCGCTTCCTAGTGATTTCTTTATGAAAGTCACGATACCAAAATCTCGCCCCCTTCGTGCAATACGTGCATCATTCCCAACAAAAGCCACATCACAACATCGCGGTAACAATGACGTGCGTTGAATATTTGACGAAGTCTCGCGGTGTAACATTTATGCAATATAAATCTGGCTCTCCCGCGTTCAATTTTTGCACGTTTTTTTCTTGCGCACCCCAATAAGATTTCTTGGTCGCGTGTCGCCTCCGAAGGAAGAGTTCGGGTAAGTAGTAAATGAATTCAACGTGAGAATGTGTCATGACTGAGTATCGTATCTCCTGTCGTTACTTTTCGAACAATTTCCACATACACGCGTGTATACATATTATTTATCCTAATTTTAATTTTTGTACTTGCGAAATGAATTAGTTGTTCGTATTTAATCAAGCAGGAGATCATAAAATATTTCGCTTTCAATAAAATCAACGCATTGAACGATTGATTATGAAACTTAATATTTGTTCATCGTTAC
Organism: Trachymyrmex cornetzi; assembly: GCF_001594075.2. Classification (NCBI taxonomy): domain Eukaryota; kingdom Metazoa; phylum Arthropoda; class Insecta; order Hymenoptera; family Formicidae; genus Trachymyrmex; species Trachymyrmex cornetzi. The sequence goes on from NW_017300322.1 coordinate 956,225, forward strand.
AGAAAGAATTCATAATTGGATTGATTTATACTTTATGCATATAATAATAAAATATCGACAGGCTAATATAATCGATATGATTACTTATTAACAAACATTAATAGATTGAATTAAATCGCAATTGATATTAGACATTAAAGTCAATTAGCCATTAAAAGTATATAATTAAATACGAGTATTGCAAATTTGCATGTATTTGAAATTAAAATCGTTTATCTTAGAGATGTATTCAATTGAGTCAAATCGGAATTAAAATGTTAAAAGTTTTAATATTTTGTGTATAAAATATGATATAATTATATTAATTAAAAGGTGTATAAACTTTCGAATATTTATAACCCTACACATCAATCATGTAATAATAAAATTCCTGCTAAAAATTCGACAAAAAAAAATATCGAACAGAATGCGTAATTAAGCTGTAACATAAATGTAGAGCAAAATATTTTATTATTCAATAACACACAATACCTTTATTTTATACAATATCCATTTCAAAATTCCATAAAACTAAATTTTCGCGTGCAACTTATGTTGCCTGTTCTAAAAAAAAAATCAGATTGATAGTCTGCCATGCGTTGCGTTATTGTTTCATCTCTCTCGGTTACACAAAGATACGTTTTATCTCGGAAAAGCGTGGTATGAATTCCGGGAGAGCGTGATTTACAATCTGCCGGCTATTATCGGCTAACGGCGATAAACAAATCGATCGGCGAACGAATCGCGGAGCGCCTTATCAGTGTCGACGCGGGCGTCGCAAAGCTTCGCGTAACAGGCTGCGTACAGAAACTTTATTCGGGTGCACCCAGGTATGATTTTATCCTTGTTGTTCACCAAATGTCGACAAGGATAAAATAATTCCAGTAAAATGTACGCTTGAGTGAAATTTCTGAACGCAGCTCAGATGTATGGGCGAAATCTACAGATATACATTTCTGTGAAACATATATTTCATTAGTTGTAAAAAAAATTAAATAGTTGACATTTTTGTTAGGAATACAATTTTATTTCACCGTATTTAAATAAAGATTAATTTCAGTGAAATATATTTCTCATAAATAAATTAAATAAATTCGCAAATATCTTTTTTTTAGTATACGGCTCTCTTATTGATTCATGACATCTTGAGTACTAGTTTAAGATGTCATGAATCAATAAGAGAGCCGTATACTAAAAAAAAGATATTTGCGAATTTATTTAATTTATTTGTGAGTAATATATTTCACTGAAATTAATCTTTATTTAAATACGGTGAAATAAAATTGTATTCCTAACAAAAATGTCAACTATTTATTTTTTTACAACTAATGAAATATATATTTCACAGAAATGTATATTTCGTTATCACAATCAAATTTTTTCTATTACCGCCGGTATCGCAATATATTAAAAACACTGTTGTTCAGTACTTTTAGATTTTCAAATAAGTAATTAATTACTGTCTTTTCAATAATAAATTGGCCGATTAAAATTTTTGTAAGGGGACAGAGAGAAGGAGAGAGAGAGAGAGAGAGAGAGAAATAGATATCAAATAATAACTAATAAATATTGAAGAAAATATGTCGTAAGTGACGTTTGCTTCACAATACTTTGACATTTTTCTCTTTAGTGTGGCATTTGAAGACATTACTTGAGACAGTCTTTTAATTAAGAATGGACTATGAATACCGGGCTATGATTCACGGCGAGCAGTGCCTCACAACCGCACTAACGACGTTCTTACGTGAAGATACGAGGCACCGGTTTATACCACGCGCGTGGTCCGACGTTATAGCACACGACGGAAACGTGAAAAGTGTAAGCGGCACGTGATGCGTCAGCCTTCGTTGCCGTTTTGGTCTCTTTTGTAGCCTGGCCAAGTAGCCGCGGATCGCCCGACTCGCACGTATATTTAGTTTGCTCAACAAAACAATGCAATTGGCCTCTAGGAAGCGCTGTTCGGTTCGGCTAAGACCTTTTTTTTAACCCTTCGTACTTTGACTGCCAGAAAGAAAGAGGGAAAGAGAAAGAAAGAGAAGCGTTATTTATTAAGCGCGTTAAGATGCATTCCCTCAACCGTTAGAGAGAGAGAGAGAAATCGTTATACAGAAATATAATACTAGTCAATACCAAAAAACAGTAATTAATTTAAGTATTTTTTAAGTATTAACACTTTCGCGAACGGTAACGTGATCCTACATCAATATTTTTTATATTCACACACATTTAAATAGCAAAGCCCTTGCCGTATTTAGCTATAGACTTTTGGATAAAAATTATATGCTTATAAATTATATTATTGTTATAAAGCTCTTGCCCGACAACCGCCGGTCGCAATATATTAAAAACACTGTTGTTCAGTACTTTTAGATTTTCAAATAAGTAATTAATTACTGTCTTTCAATAATAAATTGGCCGATATTAAATTTCTGTAAGAGGACAGAGAGAAGGAGAGAGAGAGAGAGAAAGAAATAGATATCAATACATACGTGAACGATATTTTAGTTATTTTAGGAATATCACTTGTTTTAAATATTAAAGAATATAACTCTCTCTCTTTTCATTAGCCTCTTAATAATTACCGATATATTCGTCAATAAATTTTAATCTTTGTCGACAAACCTAACATTTTTCTATAATTAATTTCGTACGAACTGCAGATAATTTTTCGTTTCAAAAGACATACAAGCAGTATGGATTAAAAAATTATTTGAAATTGATATAATATTAATAACCTTGTGCCACCTTCTAAAAACATTATAAACTACCCTTGTATCATTTTGTTCGACTATTTCGTTGCTTCGAAAGTATCGAAAAATGATAAAAATGGAAAAATCGATTGATAGCGAAAATAAAGTGAAAAAGTGATAGCGGTAAATCTATATAACCAAATAAATGCAGCAATTACTGGAGGACTTCCGAGCATTGCGTGCACGCATAGTGATCAGCATGCACATGCACTCGCTTGGGAAATGCAATTCAACATGCAATTCGCGCGTAACGGAATGTTATGCGCCTGGCGCGAAAATAGAGATTGCGAGCGTGGAAAAGAAATAGGACGGCGCGCGGGTGCGCGCGCGCGCACACCGGATCGTCGGCGGCGTATGGTAGATAATATAGCGTATAAGAATTTTTACACAGAGAGAATATTTTCCGATATCACTTTAAGCTACCCCTTGTGCTGCTCAGTGACTGCGTGAACAAGCTCTACGTTATAACGGGTGCTTACGAACGTTATACGCTCGCAAGAAAGCACGCGCGCGCGACGTCGTTATCTTGGTTACGGCACACGCGTACATAATAAACACGTGTAATATACGTATATACGATGCTACCGGCTGTTTATGGAGCTCCGGCCTTGACGAGTCAAGGGACACAGGATTTGTCGCTTTACAAACCCCCGCCCCCTCCCCTTTCCCTCCCCAGCATCCACCTGCCGCCCAACATCTCTCGGTGTGTCTCCGACAACTCGAGAACAACTCAGTCCTGGACACGCGTGCAACGTTCTCTTTCATCACAGAGATCTCTCCGGATAAATCTCTGTATCACCGAGAAGTTGGTTAAATCTGAATAGATATGAAAAGGTTCGACTTGCACGTGTACGGAGTACGGACTACGGGGAATGTCACGTGCAATCTGCACTATTCGAAAATAATAAAGGGAATGAAATGACGCACTTTTCATAATCACCGCGTAGGCGAAAGAAGAATCCCGTGTAGATTAATGTATAATAATATTTCTGCGGAAATGATTCGCTTTAAGTGATAAACAAAATAAAAATCTTTTTTTTTATTGCTGTCCACATATTCTTTGAAGAGGTATTATCTGTCTACCGTGATATATCATAGTTGTTTTTACCTCCTATGAAACAAGGATAATATATAAATAATCATAATTCTTCTCAGGCGAAATAAAAAAAATATGCTATTACAGTATCATAGAATATAAACTCGTATATTATTGCAGAAGAGAAAGAAAGAGAGAAAAGAGAGTATACAATAAATAAATTACATATAATTTCAGTATCATCGTATAAGAGTTTATAAAAATAGTTTTATACAGAAACAATAAAATAGTATTTTATTCTAACTGACTCGTAAATGTATTTCAATAAACCGATTATTTTTAGTGATTCTGTTATATATTGTATCTTACACGCATATGAGATTTCCATACAGCAATAATCTCAATATTACCATATAGAAAGAGTTCATAAAAAATTTATAGTGTTTTATTCTGACTCGTAAATGCATTTCAATAAATAAATTATTTTTTTGATAATTTTATATAAGAATTTATAACACACATAAAAGAATTTGTAAAAATAGTTTTATGAGCAAAACGATATAATAGTATTTCATTCTGACTTGTAAATGTTTTTTAGAGAAATAGTTACTTTTAATGATTCTGTTGTATTCTATATATCTTGTATATTACGTTTTCATCTAATAAATTTCTACGTTAACATTTTTTTAAAAAGGGCTACTTGCAAAACTATAACTAAGCCGCACAATATAATTCACTTTGCCTTCAAAGGTTATTTATTGTATATGTTGATAAAAATCAGAACAATTATTAAAAGCAAATTGTATAAATTTATCTTTTCAAAATAGAAATCACCGAAATTATACATTTCTGAAGAGCCCGTTTCCTGTACTAGGAAGATGACAATTCATTTATAAGATATTATATTAGAATATAGCAATATTTCCTAAATCATATAATATCATAAATACAGTAAATAGTATAATACAATCAAAAGGAGGTAATATCATTAATATAAAAAGAAACATAAAAGAAATCTATTAACTGTAATGCACAAGCTTTGCAAAGTTAACTAAAATATTTCACCGCGCTAAGTAGTTAAAACCAATCATTGTCAGACATCGTGATGAAAACGTCTGCTGACGTCTGAATCTAAAGATATTTAACTACTTGATAGACGATGTCTGTGTCTTCGATTATTTTTAACTCATATCATAGTAAATGGGAAAGAAAAACTGTATTAAGATGCAAGAATACGTAAAGTACGTTAAAACATTAATTTTATGAATTATTTTATATGCGCGTTCCAAATATCAAATATCTCGTACAAAAGTTTGCATGGAAAAAAAAGAAAAGATTAATTAATTCTACAATTATATATCTCTCTATCATGTTACCAGAATCATATATAATTCATATTTCGATGAGGTTTTCGCCTCGAAAATTTTGCATCTTGTATCCATGATCAAACGAGCATAAATCATTTCTTTCGTGAGAATATTTTACAAATAATTACGAATCCGTCGTTATTGACCTAAAACCCAGACTTAGTCGACACAAACTAAAAATAACATAACATCATTGTTATAATTTCACACTCCACAATGTATAATAACTGTTATGTAACACCATATGTTATATTATGGGCTTTCTACAATAAGCTATTACCTAAGCTTTAAGTCATAAGCCGTAAGAAATTGATCAATCACAGTCGAATGTGGAGAAAAATAATCGACTACGATTGATCAATTTCTTACGAAAATTTAAAGCTTAAGTAATAGTTTATTGCAAAAAGCCTGTTACATTTATATTATTGAGGACGAAATTATAACATTGATGTTACGTTACTTTTAGTTATGTCAACTGGAGTGGGGATTAACGAAAGTTTTACGAAATCCAGGGTGATCAGCTTCGGTCCGCTTTTATCCCTATCATTTATTTATCTTTCGCTCTTTCCCAAGCAACCGATTCGTCGATCGGCACTAGCAGTATAGTCGGAGCTTAAAGCCGGAGCACATATTTTTACAGAATGCATAAAATATAATAAAATCAAGAGTTAACCAATCAGAGTTAATCAAATCACGAAACGAAATCTTTTATTTCGTGGAAAGGAAGGAAATGAAGGATCTCTGATTGGATTTTCAAATAGTGTGCAAAACTCTGTGTTTCCACCCTTAGCTTGATAATGGAGAAAAGTTAGAAACACATAAAAAAACGTAAGGCGATAAGACAACAGTAAGCAAATCGACCAACCACAAAAAAGAACATAAAGTTATTCTCTACTGCAATCGACCGATTCGCTTACTGCTTACGTCTTACTGCCTTGCGTTTTTCGATGTGTTTCTGGCTGGAAGTCATAAGCCGCCGATTTACCATTGTCACGGCCGTTTATCTCCCTGCGAAAGCGTTACGATCGGCTGCTGTCGCCTGTCGCAATTCGAGCGCGGCAATGCAAACCGATGACCGATCGGCCGGCTGACCGCCTCGCCGTCTCGCTTCACCTCGCCGCGTCTTGCTATGCCGCACCTGCACCCGCTCTCGGCGTAAGTAGTTATATTTGTAATCCTCGTATACTCTCTTCTTTCCCTGCGGTCCCACCGTGCAGGCCAAGTATGTACGCGGAAAAGAAACGGTTTGCACTCTCGGCTAACTGCCAGACTATATTTACTGCACTCTACGTGCCGATTACACCTGTAAAAAGTCCTGTGGGAAACGAAGAGCGCAGATCCCGCGGTATCGATTAATTACCGTAGGGGTGGAAACCACCCGCGGAAGCCCACCCGAACACGCCGAAGTGTGCATCTCTTTCGAACAAAGTAAATTATCTAAATTAAATTAAAACGGAACCTGCAGGGTTTTTGCTTATAACAGTGCAGATTATATCGATTTATTTATGTACTTATCGACTGATCAGCTAAAAGATAATTGTAGCTGGAAGCGAGAAAATAATATAGTTTTCTGAATAAAATTTTTTGATTAGATATGCCTGGTTAGGAAGTGTGGAAATGAGTTAAAACGGAAATCTGCAGGGTTTTTGCTTGTGAGAGTGCAGGTTATATCGATTTATTTATATACTTATCGACTAATCGACTGAAAGATAATAACGATAATTATAGCTGTGATGGAAGCGAGAAAATAATATAGTTTTCTGAATAAAATTTTTTGAATAGATGTCTGGTTGGGAAACATGAAAATGGCATTGATGACGATGAATTCCACAATACAAATGTAACTAACAAACTTTCTACGAAAAATGTACATCCCGATATTTCTTCGTGAAATTTAATTTTTATAGAGTATTCTTAGTTCACAAACGATTTTTTCTGAAAACACACAGTAAAAAAGAAAATGTTAATTTTAACATTTTTTACATGTCCCAGGAGATCCATTCTAAATTTTAAGTTAAAGTAACTCATTCTCGTCTTGTGTTATTTATTAACGAATTAATAATGTTAAATAATTGACACAATACTTTACATTTACATTTGTTATTTTGACTTTAAGGGTGATTTAAAACTAATATATAAAATAAATAGAGTACATAGAAGAGTAGTTGCAGTAACTTGTAAGAAATTGTTAATAAAACATTTTTGTTCGTATAATGTGAATGAAAAAATTCTTAGATGTTAAATTGACTTTGAGATACATAAATTAATTGAAACAATTGTATTAAAAACACTCAAAATAATATTCCATTTTTTGACATATGCAATTGTTAAGTTAGAAAGATGACATGAATCCAACACATCAAAATGTTACAAAAATAATAACATATCAGTTGTATGTTTATTTTACATTGAAGTAATAATCAAAATGTGGTAACACAAGAAAAATTCTACATATGGACGCACAATTTTTTACTGTGCATAATTTCTAAAAACTAAAAATATAAAATTAATAAGTCACCTAAAAATTTTAAATATTCTTTCGTGTTAACAATTAATGTTACTATTTATTATGAGTTTCACGATAATATCAATATATCCAATAAACCATTAATTTTTGTTAGACAGCTTCTGTTAAACGTCCAATAAACCTTTAATTTTTGTTAAACGTCACGATATTTTTTTCATCCACGAAGTTTGATTTTAATAGAACATTTTTAATTCAAGAAATCTCGCAAATATACCGAAATGATTACATTAAAGTGAACGCAATTTCAAAAAACTAATAGCTTAAAACTAATAAAGTAATAAGTTATCTAAGAAATTAAAAAAAAAGTGATATTCTTTAACATTAATAATATTAATAATGTTATTACTTATTCATAATAATATCGAGTGATGTGAAATGCAGATGTTGAAAACTTAAAAGATCGCGACAGCTTTCTTGACGTCATAATTTAACGGCGTCGATCAATGCACCAGGTAAATTGTAATTTAATTGGCCGGTAGGGAATAATCGTATCAAAGTGGACCACCGCGATTGTCTAAGCGAAATAATAACAACGTTATTCTCGTCCGCCGTCTACGTCACGGCCGTGACGTCAGCAGATATCGGGCACAAACGGTGACGAACGTTTGGAAATATATCGGACGAGGGTGAGGTGGCGATAACCCAAATCGCCCCGTAATAGCGTTCAATTATTTAACCGCCGCTCGATGTACTGCAAATGGCACAGAGAAGAACGAGTTACAATTATCGAAGAACAAATATTGTACGGGCGAAAAATCTCATCATCTTTTTCAAATGAATTAATATTCATAACGATGATTGATGCTCGAATATTTCGTTTCAATATTAGAAACCGAAATAGATGAATAAGCTGCTTATGACATGTCATCACCCCGAAACATAATTATTAAAATAAAACTGAAGCGATCAGTGTCTGTAAAAAGCGATATTGCATAGAAAGCTAATAAAAATTATGCATAATAATCTTTCTGTCACGTTAGCAAGCCAAAAATGCAACAAACGTTATGATTACATTTATTTCGATAAATTTTCGTTTTTGCAACCGAAATTAGAGTATGATATTGTATGACCTAAATATCGAGCAGTAAGTAAATGTTAAACCGAATAAATAAATATTTTAACAATGCAGAATCATACTCCAAAAAAAATTTTAGTATTTCGTGCATGCATTTAATTGAATATAAACTAAAACTGGAAAAAATTAATTGGACGATTTTTAAATTGCAATCTGATTTTTATCTGATAATAAAAAATTTGATACATTAAACATTGATGTCGCATAATATTATTCCAGTTTCAAATTTGACTGTTTAATAATAAAAGAGAAAGTCCAAATATTTTAATATCTAATTGTACATATTGACAATCGGATTCCTCAACAATTTGATGACTCCCAAGCAGTGATTACAATTTTAAGAAAAAATTCATTTTTATAAAAGTAAAATAAAAATAAAATGACATCTACTGTGCTTAACGTTTTGTACATTCGCATTGAGATATCAAATTTCCTTTCATATATAACGCGATCTTTTCTAGTTTATATTTACAATTTAATAACATTTTATAATATATGTATTTTATATGGACGATTTATGTATATTCTATAATATTTCGAAAAATTCCATTCATAATTTACTGTCATTCAATTGTCAGCTATCAATCGAATTTGTTGCAGAATTCTCAATATTCAGACAGAATTTATAGCATAATGAAAACGTCTAGAACGAAAGAAAGCTATGGAACCATTTTCATACTCTCTAAATTCTTTAGAGTGAAATCTCATTCTAAAAATGCGATCTCTGAATCGATTCGCTAAAAATCGATTTTTTCCAAAAAGATCACTTCAAAAGAATCCTTTTTGTTTAAAAAAAAAGCGATTTTTTACAAAGAGATCTGTTTAGAACAGTTCCTTTTAGTTAGAAAAATCAATTTTTCGCAAAATGGATCGGTTTGTAATTGCTATTGTTGTTTAGAAAGATCGATCTTTTGGAGATCGGAGATAACTTAAAGAATGAAAATTGAGCCAGTCTTGAAAAAGAATAGCTCAATTTTCAATTTTTAAGAATGAGTTCACTCTTTAGATTAAGATTCTAAAAGTTTTAGAGAGTATATTATTATCAATAAAAAAAAAACGTAACCTTATAGACGACGGTGAAAAATTTCGATCGAACGAACAAAATGCTCGAGTACTACGATCTAGCATCCTCAGCGCCATCACCACCACCACCACTACCACCACCACCACCATCATCATCATCATCATCATCATCGTACACCACCATCACCGTAACCATCACCAGCAGCGAGCAGCTTACGGGAATAATCCGCGGTCTTGCCGCCCCGTGTTTTCTGACTTACACTTGTTCCAATGATCGTGTCGTTGCACCGCGTGATGCTCGAGATTCCGATGATGATCGTGGTTGTTGTTGGTGTCCGCGGCGATGGTGAGCTGGTGATACGGCGTGGCGGTGGCCAGATGGATCGGCGCCGCCGCCGATCGCTCCTGCTGCTCGACGCCCAGGTGCCGGACGGCGGCGACGGCGGCGACGTCGGTAGTACCGCGATGCTGCTGATGCTGATGATGGTGATGCGCCACGACGCCGACGGTGGCAGCGGTCGCTTCCGTGCTGCCGGTACTGTCCTCAACGGTGGTGCGCATCGCGCGAACGATCAGCGGCGCTTCAACTTCGCGCTTCGTTCAATCGTACCGACTGCTCATCAGGCGACCGCCGATCGCGCGTGACATCCCGCGGGTGATTCACGATTCCGCGATGTAGACGGCAAACGCGTATCCGCGTCGAGAAAATAAATAGTCTCAAAATGTCGTACGCGTTTGCGATCTATAGATCTCACGAGGCGTCACGGATAGATCCGCAGAACTATATATATATATCCGTAAAGATAATCACGTAAACTCCAGTGTATTGGAACGCGAGTTCTTCGCTCCGATCGCCGTGGACATCGGAGATCTAGATCCTGACGGATCAAGGATGATCTAATGTTCGACACTGAATATCTCGACGGGTTCGAGAGATCCCTTTAATCCTTACATGCGAATGATGAGATTGTACAAAATGAGATCGGTGTGCGTTACACAGTTCAGATTAGTTAAAAACCGCGTCGCGCTCAAAGAGATGCGAAAAGTTGGCATCGATATATCCCTTTAATAATGAAGCATGCGCGCCACACCGGATGAACGGCAGGAGAGGGAGGGAGAGAAAAACGAAGTAGAAACGACAATGAGGGGTCAGACTTTCAGTGATGCACGGTCGAAAATCCGTTACGCGACTATCATCAGTCAAGGCTCTGTCTCGTTTGATTATCGATCGGTAGAATAACGCGAGCGAAATTAGGAAATAGATCGAAAGAAACGGAGAGAGGAAAAAAGGAGTAGAAAAGCGAAAGAGGAAGAATTGGGATAGATGAGGGACTCCCGCCGTCAGCCGGTGGAGAGAACGCTTCGTGATTTCCACACGCAAGACACATAGACACACAACACACAGGAGCAGAGCGGCAGGCAGTCTCCTCCCGCGCAACAACAAATAAACGAACGTGAGAGACAGCACACGTGATGTGATGTGCGATGGTATCACCGACCTGCGTGCGTCGTCGTAGGGCAAGGCGAGTCCTTCCTGATGATGTTGTCGGAGGTCAGCGCGCCACCGAGGAGCCCGAATACTTCCGCTCTGGGTACTCGCATGCAGGATCCTGATGCCTCGTCACCGCTTATCGTAGCTTCCGCGTCGTCGCGTTGGACGACATCGTTAAGTTTCCTGTTCGAGCTTGATCCTTAGATGCACCTGCCGCTGATTGGTTCTGTTTCGTCGCGAAATGGGCCGCCGTAATCACGGTTACCATTCAGCACCGGTATAGCGCGGATCGATGAGGATCGTCACTCCGGAGCACCGAAACGCGACGATCAACACGCGGAGATATAAAGCCACCCTTCTCTTGAAAAATGAACGCTCAATCCCGCACGAGATAGTGAAATTAAACTGTCGATTCTGCGAACGGAACCGAGAGCGGACGTCGAGAGGCGGATAGAATAAAAGAGAGACAGAGAGAATGAGCGATACGCGAGAGGCGACAGGTGAAAGATCCTTAGAGAGCTGGACCTTCGACTACTCTGAGAGAGAGAGAGAGAGAGAGAGAGCGGTACACTCGCACGGGTGGCCAGCCGCCGCGTAACTGAGTCCGGATCGCGCGCGTTCCTCCACTATATTAAAACCGTACCGTGTGTAGCGGCGACGGCGGCGGTGGTGGCGTAGGACGGCGCGGAGAGAAGCGGAGCGGAGTAACGGAAGGCGCGGCGATGGGAGGCGAACGGCGCTAACGATGACGTCACCGCGGACGTCATAACTCGGGACGCACACACGGCTGCAACCGGATCGATGGACCCGGCGGCCTGAGTATGAGCGCATTCATTGGCCCACGCGGCTGATGATGCCGTTACGGTGACGTCAACACGCCACCCACCGGCCACCCTCTTCCGCCGCCGCGCCCTCCGACACCCGTTTCTACCCCACGCAAACCTCGAGGTAGTGTGGGGCGGTGGCGGCACGCGGACCCGACGCTCGTTCAAGATATAGAGAAAAAATAAACGACGAAGGAGAAACGGAGAAAGAGGCAAAATTCGAGCTTTAAATTCGTTCTCCGTTCAAGATTCTCCTTTCTATTTTTTTTCCTTGTTTTCTTTTAATATTGCACAGAGTATTAAGCGTAATTACCGTGGTTTTTATCAATGTAACATACTTAATCACGTCAATAATTACGATGTTCTTTTATTTACTGTAATATAGAATTCTATATATGTGTTGCAATTAAAAATGAATTTTTATGAGTTATACAGTATAGTTAAAAATATATTTTTATGAAAAATGTTTGCATATTACTATGTTATGCATTATGTGTATTGAGTTTCATAAAATGCTTTTTTAGAAAACTGCAAGAATTTTTATTACATGTACAATACATAATGTATATGTTTATATTATCATAACGATATTATTTTTGTCCGCATAATATATTTTGCAAAGAAAGTGTAGTAAAATAAAATATTTTAATTCAAATCTTCAAGGATATCTTTAACTCTAACTTTGTTTGCGAATTAACAATTCATTAAAAGTTTAAGTACGATTCGCCATAAGAAATTCCACTCACTAATAAAATTGTTAACTGAATATTAAATTTACAGTTAGGCACTAAATAAATACCTTTCCTTAGAGCCGTAATATATACGATCGTAAATAATCGTTCAATTCGTCAATGATGATGATTTCGTAATGCGTTAACGAATGCACTATCGTACTTTTTGCACATTGTCGTAAATATACCGAGGCCGATCTGACGGCGAGCCTATGTCGGTTATAGCCGGTTTTGTAATATCGATGAGAAGAGAGTCTCCGCGAGAGTCGATACTCGTTGCTCGTGCGTGCAACGATGCACCGGAATGCATCGAGGGCGCAGTCCAGACGTACTGTCGTTAGTTATTAACCCATGACCTAGGAACGTGCAATCCAACCAACCCTCCCGTAATGTAATCAGCCGATAGCTGATAATTATAGCGTAAGGTTGCGACGGTATTTCGCTATTTTGTCCGTAATGATCTAAGAATCAGTTCGCAATTATCATAAGCCTAAAAATAGCTCATTTTCCTCGTACTGGTTGCGTGATGTTTATTCTCATAACGTAACGGATAACTATCGAAGTTTCTACTTTGACAATAAGGATCGTAGACTTTAATTTCATTTTTTTTTCTTCTGTAAAACTTTTAATTCTTAAGATTTAAGGTGTCCGTTTCTATGTGGAAATTTAAAAACTCACATAAGAAGAAAATTAAATTATTATAGAACGACCTAATTCATTTAAATTGTTCCTTATTTTTATAACTTTAATTCCCGCAAAAATTATCATCTGATTGGAACTATCAATAATCGAATATATTCTTACGGACATTGCAGCAGAAATTGTGTCTTAAGTTACAGTTGAATCATTAATAGCTGTTCTATTTTCATAAATTCGCCCCGTCAATATCGATACAGCGAACTCAATTAAAAGTTTCTAAAGCATCGCGAAATGAGGCTATCGCAATGGGAACGCTTCTCGTGTTGCGGTGTCTGGTTTCACTCATCCCACTCGTTCCAGACAGACTTTCGCGGATCCTCTCGCGCAGACTCGGTCACTCGGAACAAGCGGTTTTAATACGTCATCAATTTATCCGTGACGTCATACGAGAGCGAAACAATGACGTCACCGTTTCCAGTTCTCCGCGCGTTCTACCTCTATGACGACACCTCTACGCCACTCTTATCGGACGCTTCTGCGCGCAGGTCAGTTAAGTACGGTAAGGGGATGCGGTGAGGTATATATGTTATCAAGTGAGAGAGGGAGACGGAGGGAATCGGTGAACGAGGGAGCGAGACAAAGAGGGATGCGACGCAGACCGCTCTTCCGTCGTCGACTTCAACCACCGCCGCGTGGCCTCCATTCATGCGTCACCCGATACACCCCGCGCGCCCACCATAACCTCCCTTCGCACTCTCTTCCGTTTCCACGTATCTCCTGATCCTCCGGCACGCGTTGCACGCGTGCGGCCAGAGCGAAGGCGTCAGCACGAGTTGCCCCGGTTTAATTAACCGTAAGACGGACACTTCGACACGTGACGAAACGCTGAAAGAGCTCGTCGCTGACTCCACCACCGGCGTGCCGTCACCTGTATGAAACGTCCGCTGATCCGGAAGAGCGCCGATTGAGGGGTAAGGTCGACTTCGATCCGATCGTAGCAGGGTGGAATCGGCGAACGCGCTTCTCTCGTGCGGAGAACGCTCGCCTTCGTATTAGCACATCAAGCACGTTGAATCGAAGCAACGAGCGGTGAAGCTGTTCATCTTTAAAGCACGTCTCACTTGCATTTTTTTTGCTTCTGATGTACACTGGATAAATATATAAACAATTTTTCAGTTATATACTCTTTAAATTCTTTGGAGTGGAATCTCACTCTAAAGAATGAAAATTGAGCCAGTCTTGAAAAGAAGTGGCCCAATTTTCGATCTTTAAGAATGAAATTTCACTCTTCGGTGAGCTTTCATTCTAAAAGTTTTAAAGAGTAAAGATTTAATTATACTTCTCGATTTAATTATATTGTAAAGACTGGGACTTCCAACGTGTACGTTGCGAAAATTTTTCATATAGAAATCCGTAGTCATAGAGAGACGCGCGTAGATAAATTTATTATCTTCAAAGAGATAAAACCCCGTATGCGATTGTGAAAGCTTAATCGACAATGCGAGGCAAGAACAACGCGCAATAATAAGAATTGACTGACATTCACGATAATACAACGGGTGGGATTATCGCGACGATCGTGTCGTGAGATGTACATAAATGTCGGTAATAAGATAAAGAGGATAAAGTCATTTGCCTCTCCGAGGAATCGCGTTGATTTCGACAAGACAGCGATCGACAATGAACGTATCCCCCGGGCTGGCAGGGCGCGTAGATAATATATATATATATTTCCAATCGATTCGTTATCGGCGAACGTACAAGCGAACATATGCAAACAAGACTGAGGCAATTTGAAACGATCAGCTGTCATTGATAAAATCCTGACATAATTGTGAACGATATATTTTATAATTTAAATTATTCGCTCTTTCTTAACGATATTCGCTTCGTGATTTGTTAGAATCGTGATGTTCATTGCGCCGGTAGGTTTATCTGATATTAATGACAAGGTATGCTGAACGTGCAACGTTCTGGCGCCACCTTGAGTAATTAGCGTGCGTGATTAATTAATAACCATAGCTAATGGTTTCGAAATAAATTATCGAGATCTCATACATTTCTCGAGGTAATTTAAAATTTTTTTTTTTGTTTAAAGATGCGAGTGTTGATAATGATGTATGTCTTTATGTTAGTATGCTACTTATTGTTGTTTTATTAGTACTCTAATTCGATATAAGAAAATGGAGCATACACGTGTTGAGATATTTCGAGCTTTAGAGGTTAAAGGCATTTGCCCGTAACTAAGAGACAGAAATGGATACAGACGAATGATAATTTAAAATGCATCTCACTTCATACAAATATTGGATATTTATAAGCGTCGAAGAATAGAACGTATAGAAAAATATTACATACGCTCGAAGCTAAAAAATTTCATTTAATTCAAATTTTATTCGTAACTCAATTTCTGTATTTTTATTTATAAATTATTATATCACGATTTAATAAATCTATAATAAATCTGCAGGATATATTTTGCAGTAACAAAATTTATCTGTATTTAAAAATTCAATTTTATAATTCCATATATATAAATAATATATGTGCCATTCAAAAATACATCTTAATATCTTATAAATTTACGTGTGTTGATTGAATTGTATGGAATTCAAGTGTTCGCCAAAAATACAACTTTTATAACTTTATCGCCTATCTATTTTTATCTCTTAAAACGACTATGAGATAGCTACATGATTATTCGAGCAATAATAAAATTGGTAGTCGCAAAAGCCAATAAATTAGGAAAAGCACAAGATGCGGGAGGGAAAGGGATTAAAGTCGTTCATAATTAATACACGGAATCTTCCGGCAACATTTGTCGTTACGTATAACGATGCGACACTCGCAAAAGTTAGACATGTGCCTGATTCAAATAGATGAGTTCCGTTTGCCTAAAAAGCAGTTTGCCTCGACATTATGATAATTATAATATAAATGAGCCACATAAATATTTTTTTTTGCCTTGTACTTCGCTAAGCAAGTTGATCCTGTATTTATTATATGATTCCTTTTATGTAAATTTTAAAATTTTAAACTGATAATTCACTAAATTATAAATTTTATTTAAATAAAAGAAATATTACGATGTAAAATTATTCTATGAAATATAATTTGTCGAAAAAAAATTTACGAATGTAAAAAGTGAAAAAATGGAAAATATTTTTCGTTAGTTCACATCCTTCGAATTAATTGGCAAGACCCCTAGCTTCGCCGTTAAACAACTCCTCATCTATAGATACCTCGACATTAAAACAAGCGCCATTTCTTTTACATTGACCTCTAGATACCTGTGGTTGAAAGGATATGTGGGACACTCTATGTTTATATTTGTACTACTAATGTCACTCAAAATTGTATCTGTGCTCCGAATAAGGTTAAAGATGTGCGAAAAGATGTGTTAGAACGTTACTTTCAAAGTAAAGAAAATATTTGAAGATGAAAATGCTGTTACATATCGAAAACTAGGCAAGACGTACTTATTTCTTTGCATTTACGCAATCAATGGAAATGACCGAAAATGTCGAACAAATGTTAAGAAACACCGACGAGATCATCTTCCAGATCAGTCCGAGACAACCGCTTCTGTAAAAGCCGCTCTAGAATCTGTCGCTCATCTTGCACGACGCGACGCGACGATCTGTGTATGGATCTTCTGACAGATAATTTGTTCTTATTAATCAACTCGGGGCCGGTGTGAACTGTGTGTGTTTAATGATTTTTTAATAAACTTCCGGGCACTTTGTATCGCGTCCTGAAGATCGTTGTACCGTGTACGCACGGGAGTCAACGCGGCGCATAATCTTTTATTACACTGTGTGATGACCTTTCCTCCGTGAGCTAGTAATGCGCTCTATCAGTATATAAAAGGACGAGCACGACGATGCCAGTGAACCTCCTCTGCCCGCGTACTACCCTTATACTCGCTCTCTCTCTTTCGCTCCTTCGCCGGACAATGGAGAATTATTTTTTGCGGCATTTATAGAACGTGACTCGCGCGCCCGGCTCGTACTGAGCGAGGCGTGCGATTAATAAATATAAATCAGTCGGTGTGTCTGTAAAATGTATCCATGCGAATGCGATGGACAACGAGGAAAAAAAAAGCTTCTCGCGGGGAAAACAGCGCGTTGAAATTTTTTCCGGTAACTCTTCAGTCGGTCAGACCGCGGCCTCCAATTTCCTATCAACGCGTTCAAATACATTCTTCGGTAGTAATATGTCGAAACGTACAGCGCAGAATGTTTCGAGTGCAACGTGATACAGAGGCATTTTTGTGACAAACGCGAAATAACATTCTGAGAGAGTCTGTGTTGTTTGTCGTTAAAAAATTCCCGTCAATTATTACATTTGTTCTCATAGAGTTAAATTTAATACCTATATCTTATTATACTTAAATCAACCGATTTCTATAATTAAGTTTTATTTGCTAAATAAGATTAGTGTGCAATAAAAAAATTATTCGAATACTTTGACAGATTATGTTATATAAATTAATCTGTCAATTTGATATAAAAATTAGGTTTGTATTATTTAACCTAAAATAAATATAAAATATAATCATGTATAACTTTAAACCACACTGAGAAAAAATATCCTAAAGTTCAATAAATATTTATTTGTATAGTACCAACTAAATATTTATTAAATATAAAAATATATTTATTTGGTACAAAAAAACATTAATTTGATTTAACAATCACTTCTTTTTATTAAGTAAATATTTATTTATTATAAGTAAATGTTTAGTTGGCAGTATTCAAATAAATATTTATTTAAATTTAAGCTATTTTTTGCACATTGAATTTTTTTGCGCCGATGGCTTTGCATTTTGGCTCCGGAGCTCAAATTGGACAGACCTGCTTTAAACATAAGATATAATTATAATATTATATGACAGTTTCTCTAAGCAATAATAAATATGATAATAAAGTTCTAATTGCGAATTTTCGATATATTTTTAGTCATGAGTTTAACACAAAAGGGAAGAGTTAAAGTACTTTCAAATATATCACATGACAAGTCATATTTCATATGTATATATATACATCTCCTGTTTCATTTCGTTTAATAAAGTTAGAAGCGATAGAAAACTGAAGTCTTATACTAGTTTTGTTTAACTGGATGAAAATTTGAAGCTGAAAACCGATACCAGTTTTCGGCACGTGACGCACGCGTGGTTGCTCACGTCTTATCTGATGGTTATCTGACAGGCGCCGTTGTCGAAAAATTTCGTCGCCCAAGGCAATTTCGAAGGCCTGATGAAAGATTTTTAGAAAGTGCCGCGCAATAAACGACGCTCAGGAAAAAATAATGAGCAAGTCAATCATTCCGAAACGAAAATTAGAAGAGCGCACTCGTATATCTTGAAAAATCGATTTATCAAACGAGTGTTGATACAAAGCGTTTGAAGCCTGAACTTAGAATAAATCCTTTCTTAGCAAAAATGACATCTCTTAGAATATTTTTCAACAAGTTTACATCAATATTGCGTATATAATAATAATAATAATAATCTCATAAGAAATCTATAAGAAATATATTATTCCGAATATTATCAACTGATAGCTTTCCCCACTTCAATATTTTGCGAAATTGAACTGGGGAAAATCGTCGCAATTTAGAGGCTATTCGGTATCACAAATAACTGACCTTTAAGTAGAAATTAGTATGACGCCGAGATAATGAGAAAAGTGTGAAGTAAAGTTTGTGTCGGGATAGATAATTTAATAATGATATAATATTCAATGGGCGGATAAATAATGCAACTCCGTACTATTTAAACGTGACATATTGATTGTTGCTACAGTTGTTCATTGTTTAAAAAATTTCTAGTTGAATCTATTATAATTCTTTTTGTGATAACCAGAATTCTGATTGATATCAAAATCTTCAGATTCGTTTATTTTCAACCAGAAATTTTTCTCAGTGTAATTATTTTATTTACCAACACATCTTATTCATAATTCTAGTGATCGCGCATTTAGCTTGATAACATCCAGTACGCGTAATATTCAGAACCAATTAATTTATTCAAAATATTGCAAAAAGTTTGTTCAGTAATATTTGGAGACCTTCTGTGTTACGATCCAATTCTGAGATCCAATCAGTAAAGTTTACAGAATACAATACATTTTTTTCCTGCTGGATTATTTACGTTTTAATAAATACTAGAAATCCTGTATGGTACAATTCCAATAATTTACTAAAACGTAAGCAATCTAACAGGAAAAAATACATCATTTGCCGTAGACTTAACGCGCTGTTTAACCAATTGTATTAAGATATTATCATCAATTGTATTAAGATATGATCAGACAATGTTCAAGAACGTGACAATACTTCATTTTTTTTTCAAACATTCTCAGATTAGTCATTTAAAATGTTTGAGCTATCAAAATGTTAATTAAATATTAATATTTCTATTTCTTATCGATTGTGTTCTCACGTATACGATCTGATAAGATTCTTATATTGTTTGTAAATATTATTTAATAATTCTACAAGATATTGGTTTTCGTCAAATCTTTGAATTTTATGAAGTAAAATTAGAACATTCGGAAGTTTGCGCAACTTAAAATCAACAACCTGTCGTGCACTCGCGGCAAAGAAGGAAACGACGAACGTGCGTGGCAGGATTCGGTGCGAGGCGGAAGAACGAAGAAAAGGAGAAGGAACCGGTTGCTGGTTCTCGCGCAGTCAGGAAGAACCAGGTGAGGGTGAGAGGCCGATATTACGCAATCGCGTGCGGGCTACGAGTCGCGGGTTGTAAGATAGAAGGCGGTTGTCGCTTAGACAAGAACACGCACATTTACGCAGACAATATTAATGGAAATATGCACACAATGACTTTAATATAATACCTATAGGAGGAAAAAGTTATCATTGTGTATTTCCGCGTAAAATTATGCAACATTAACATAAATTTTTGAGAAAATTCAACATATGTTAAAAGCAGCTTAATTCCATAGAAACTTATATATATGTATATAAATCTGATTATATTTTATGATAAAATTTTGAAATTTGAATACATGTTTGTTTATATATTCGAAAACATATGTTCTGATAATTAGAGACTAAAACGTTACCGTGACAATCGTGAAAATTGTAACAATATTTTAATAGAAAATATTTATATTAGATATAATATTTCTATATTTTTATGTATACATTTTTTTATTATAAATTAGTTTCCATAAGCTTTTAACTGCACTAATTTACAAAAAAGACATAACGGGAAAAACCTTCATTTGATATTTAATTACTTTAGAGCAATATTCTGCAGCAGCATGCGATTAGTTGATTCGAGAAAAAAAATCGCAAAAGATTATTACGCGTCCCTTCTCACACAGATTAGCTTAATAACACGCGTCCGAATATAATTACACCGCTATTGCATAACATAATAACTTTAATTGCAATCTGGGATCTTTTTATTACCGCGCTAATTACGGTAACATAGCTGTTATGTGTTCTTGTAATCTTAAATGTATATAATATACTTTTAATTACGCCGGAGACGGCACATATTTGTTAGAGTGCTCGAATAGCTTATATTGTGTAACGTTAACGACACGTAATACCCGCGATTTAACGATATTCACGCACGAGTAAATAATAAGCGAACGAAATCACTTATGGAAGATAGAACAAAAAAAAACGTAAGCGCTTTCTTTCCGAGTTATAACCACTTTTTGCTTACCGTAAAATTTAATGAGAACGCCTGTCAAAGCTACGAACAAAGTACTATTATTTTCTTTTTGTAGAGGTAAACAATAACAGTGCTTGTGATGGAGATAGGATCTTGCATTGAAAAGAATCTACATACGCTATTGTCAATCTCTATTTAAAAGATATATTCATCAAGATGGAAATTTATCGAAACATCGGATATCCGCTGTATCCTGTACGATAATAATTTTAATAGTATTTTTAATATAATCCAAGCATCGTAATTATAATAATAAATTTTAATTATACTTAATAAATTGCACGTTGTATTCTATATAAAGCAGAATAAAAATTTCCGAGGGTGATCTGTTTATTAGAGTCTCGTGGAAGGTCACTTATTCTATATATTTCGTCAGATTTTTATTACAGGTCTATATCTGTCCCGAGCGTTATCGTGTATGACCTGCGCTGAATTACCCCTCAATTACACCCGTTCTGAAATTAGAGCCACGCGTCGCATGCGTACACTTGCGAGAATGAAGCATGAGCGTTCCTCTCTGGCAAAGTAATTCCGCGATGCAGCGTAAGAGCGTAATTTCCCTTTCAGCGTGAATGAGATTAAAGCGTGGCGCGCTGAATGCGTGGGCCGCTTCTCTATAATGGAGTCCGCGGCGCGTGTCCGGTGAATCGATCTTTAAGAGGGTTACTTCTTTTTTTTTTTCTACGTCGCGTTAATAAAAAGCGGTTGCGTATTATCGTCGATTATACCGTGATACCTCTATTTTATTACGGATATTCGAGAACGTACCCGATCGGACTAAAGTCACTAAAGGACGAGCGTGTGTTTGCGTGAGCAGTAAAGAGTATCGGACTTGCAAGATCTATATTAATCGGCTGTAGCAACATCTATTCTGAATATCGAACGCAACGTTTTTAATAAGAAAAGTCGTTGTAAGGTACTTTGATTTAATAGTAATTATATATAAATATTTTATTTATTTAAATGCAATTACGATTAATTAATCCCAATTAGAAACGCGAAAAGTAGTACAGAGAAGGCCCTTCGGAATTGATAACATTTTCATTGCGATAACATTTTATTTGGAATTTCATGGAGGAGGAACGCTGTATGCCTATTTTCCGCCAATTCTACCTCCATATACACGAACGCAAACATGTTGCAGTATCTAAATATATGTATATGCGTGCACGTTTGATATTTGAAGTACACTTTGTACTGAGGTCAAAATATCTATTGTTCTGATTAAACAATGTGTGGTCCAGCCGACATCCTCCCACCTTTAAAATTATTGTGAAAATTACAATCACAGGTTAAATTAATTATAGCTCATTTGATTCAAATTTCAACTTTACGCTTCGATTGTATATTTCGAAAATAACATAAAAAGGAAACTAAATGTAACGCGTTAATAAGCTTCATGCAGATTAATCCTTCGCATACGAATACAGTATATATCCGCCAATAATATTGGGAAAATTTTAAGCAAATATAATCAGTTAAAACTTTTCGCTCGTCGTTCGATTAATAACACATCATTTTCCACTAATTGACAATGCAAAAATGACGAAGCCGATTAATAGCAGATTATTTCTATTTTTATCAGTAATCTTAAAGAAGCGTTATCACGTGTGCCGCAGCTAAAGACAGAAGACTTCAACAGCTGACTGAAAAATCACAAGGAGTATCGAGTATGAAGAGCTCAATCGATCGAGAAAGATCATCGAAAACGGAGAAGAGGCGGCTTCTTGCATCAGCAAGAATTTCGCTGTCGAGATGCGTCGCGTATACATTGATTAATAAAATGCGTGGGTGTCGGTATTGCATGCGTGGGCGCCGTTCAAACGTACATGTATATATGTATGTGGACGGTATCGTCAAGAGTACTCAAGAGGCGGTAGCGCGGAATCGTTTCGCGGAATGGAAACCGGATAACTGCCGGCTTTCAATGCGGCTTCGATCCGAGCACCGGCGATTACCCGCGTCGGGAAACTATCCGCCGTAAAACGATCGGCGCATAAAATCACAGACGTCGTTAACCCCCGGTTAACCATCGCCGCGACCCGTCGACTTTTCATTCATGCCCGCCGGAGACGGCGGTGCGAATTAATTCGGCAAAACGCGTCGAATCGATCGTGGCGGATTGGATTAGCGCGTGTAGCGAAATGGCAACACGTGTGAGTGACGAATGCTCACGAATTCGTTGCATCGCCGATTAGTATAATAATATGGCCTATACGCGCCAAAATCAATTCAGTTGATTTGACGGATCTTCAGCGTGTCAATGATTATTCATCATTTCTTGTAGACTAATCCAAAAAAATCCCTTCCTCTCGAAGAAAGAAATCTTCTCGATTGACAAGTAATAACATAATAGTAATTAAAATATAGGTATATATTCTTTTAAATCTACTGAAACCAGAAATGATTTTTCACACAATAAAGAATTTTATTCAAAAATATACATATTTTCTTTTTAGTTTAAATATCTCTATTATTCGATCGGCTTTAAAGGATTAACCTTTAGTAGGACTAAACTCAGGGTCTATAATGTCGTTTATGTTGTTTTATTTTTCCTTTCGAATGTCACGTGTTAAATGTCGTTTAAAAGCATCTATAATTTCGATATATCGTTTCGAGACTTTATTTATAAATATTCTCACACTTTTTTCATAAAGGACATAAAATGATAATAATATATCAATTAGGATTCATAAAAAACTGATTAAGGATAATAATAGATGTTAATAATTCCTAGTTAATTCGGTTAAAAATAATATTACTTTATAATCCGTGCTTTTTAGGAGACACTGACATTAAGTAATCGGTATATCGGTAACATTAAGTATATATATAGAAGCACTCTGTTCGCCTACTTAATTTTTATACCAAAAAATAGAAGCAAATAGAATTCTATTAAGCAAATAGAATAAATTAAATTTTTACATTTTTAGTATAAAGTCTTATAAAATAAAAATTAATTTTGCGCTATCTTTTTATTATATCTAAACAAAAATCGCGCGTTTGCGATCACGCTGAAAACAAAAAGATTCAAAAAATATTCTCAAGAGAGAACGTTCATCAAAATGTCTTAAGGTTCGCTGTATCTGAAAAAGAAAGAAAACGCACGGCCGAAAGTGCGACATGATTTAACAACGGTCATTACGTTTATTGTAGTATCTCGCACGTGCAAGCTTCTCGCCTACATAACATTCAGCGTCTCGAAGAAAGTCGACGCATCCGTCGACTCGCACTTTTTGGCGGCGATCTGTCGCGGTCGTGCCCCACACTTTCCCACGTCTATATCAGATATATCAGACATTATAGGCGCTTTAGCATCCTTGAGTGCTTTCCAATTGTAAAATCACTAGACACTTTCATACACACGGCGACACAAGTTGTGTTCCAATTGCCATAATCGTCGACACAACGCTATATATTCGTATTCAGCCCGAGGGGGTTCCATTAAGTAAAAAACATTTTAAAACATTTCAGCAACATTGCAGCAACGTTGTAACTACTAGTCGGCTATGTAAGTTTGTGTTTTCTAATGACAATTACTAATCGCGACTGCAGGACGTGGCAGGTATTTTTGCTTTTTTTTAATATAATAAAGAATTTTATTCAAAAATATATTATTTTTTTCGCAATAAGAATTAATTATTTACAGATTTTAATATGTCATTCAACATATAAAGATTTCGAAGATGCGAATGAGCATCAAAAATTTGTCAAATTGCTTTGTCTTTCCTGCGTTGGCTTTTTATGTTCTTTAAGTCAATTTAATTCGTGATATTACTGCGGTAGTTTAATAGAGTTAGCGTTTCAAGACCGAAAAATCATTTCGGCGCGCATTTCTGGGAACTATACACATAGTATATAAATTCACATAAGAATCACACAATCATTAAAATCCAGCTAGACCGTTTAAGACTTTGATTTCTATAGTTTGTATTATTTTTTTATTTCCTGAGTTATTTAAATACATATTAATGTATTTAAATAACTTAGGAGAAATAAAAAATTCCTAAGTTATTTAAATACATATTAATATATATTCCTAAGTTATTTAAATACATAAGATGACACGATTAAGTTAAATTAAATTGGTATATTACCGTAAAAAAATTTGTAATAATTTCGCAAAAAATTTCCTGCGTTGGCTTTTTATGCGCTTTAATATTGAATTGTAAATACATATTATTTGGTTGATTTTTTGGGTGGCCAGAATTTTTTTTTCATTTAATACAAGCGGAGAAAGGTATATTTTATCCAACTCTATCCGAAACCGTGCACGGCGTACACGTTCTGTGTTACAATTAAGTCGTGTACAACACTTTGTGCATTCCTGTATACGTTATATCAAGCAATTGGATAACCAATGTGATAAGCAATTGGAAAGCACCCCTTAGTATTCTGAATACATTTTCTAAAGACATCATGTATTTTCCATGTACTGTAACTACGTCCGTAACAAAAAATGGGCAATAATTATCAACTGGCGTTCGTCACATGTTTTCAAACACGATGTTAAAAGGATAATTACTCTCCCGTCGCTTAAAATACCGTTATACGTTTGCATTCGCCACGCTCGCGTCTGATTTTTAGAAAACAAGAAAACAGAGAAATTTATAAACAACACCGCGTGCCTAAAGGATTATTATCCCGAGGTAAAATAAATCTTATACTATATCCTACTCTATTCTCTCTCTCTCTCTCTTCTCTCTTTTTCTGTCTGCCTTATCTGCCTCTAGCTTGTTCTCTCTCCGGCTCGATAGATCGGAGAACGATGGGCGATTAGCGCCGCGTGTGAAAGGGAAAGCGAGTGGTCGACTTCACGGAGGAGGACGATCGACCCGACAGCATGGCGCGGTACACGGCTCGAAACGACTCTCTCCTCCGTACGTAACGCGCGTTCGCCGTCTCTCCCGCGCTCTCTTCCATCCGCGTCTCTCCTTTTTTTCTCTCTCCCCCTTTTTTCTCGCTGCCAGCCGTCCGCCCTCTCTTCTTGCGCGCATTTGTTTAATGCTTTTTGCAGCGCACCATTCGAAAATCGATGAATAGGTAATTTGTCGGGCAGAACTAATCGGTTGAGTTTTTAAGATCTTCCAAGCAGCTATTCGTCGACGTGTCACGACCGATAGGAGTTATTTCAAACCATATGATTTAAAAATGAGTGAATAATCGCGAAAATCGAAATGCAGAATATATTCGGATATTTCGGCAACCTGAATTTCAATGTTCGATTCAAAAGCCGAATAAGATTTTAATAAAATTTATATATAATTGTATAATTTTAATAAATGCGACTTTTTTTTAACTAAAAATCTTACACTTTA
Organism: Trachymyrmex cornetzi; assembly: GCF_001594075.2. Lineage (NCBI taxonomy): Eukaryota > Metazoa > Arthropoda > Insecta > Hymenoptera > Formicidae > Trachymyrmex > Trachymyrmex cornetzi. Next base: position 982,697 of record NW_017300322.1, read on the forward strand.
CTCCAATTGTTTTCATTACCACAAATAATCAGTTTCATACTTTTTACATTAAAGTTTAAATTCACCAAAATTATCTACCAATTGCAGTTCATGATTTAAATATAATTGTGAGATGCTTGTTGAATTATCGAAATATTAAAATTTATCCCGTATTTTTTATTTTTAGATTTTTCAAGACTGCAAAACCAGTCTTGAATAGTCATTTGTTTTTGTATGTTTATGTCCAGTCTTACGTAATTTTCCCTAATATTAGAATTTCATTATAAATTTTACGTCATTCGAGTTACAGTCGCGCAATATTTATCAGTGAACAATTTTAAATTTAAATCATTAACAATATCAAACAATAAAAACGTCAGTGGTCAAAAGCAATGAGCAGGAAGTAATACACAATGTGTAATAGAAAAAAATAAACAAGCGTTTAAATAGTTTTTGAGAACGGGAAACCTGTTTGTGTGAATTCGCATTTCTTAATCGTATACATATTTATTTCGAAGGTATAAATTGTTCCAACGCTATCCGACACTCTCGTCGTAGCCGTGTGATTCGCCATGAGACTGCCGGAACGAGTCGCGAGAAAAATTATGAATGAATCCGCCGTAATTGCAAGGTTGCGATTTTATGGACCGGATTACCATACTTGCGTTATGTAGAACCATGCAAATGCTGCGAGAAACCATTCATTATAATTGGCTTTACTATGATTAATGGATGGCATTACGGGGTGAAGAATTGTCGGATTCATTACAGCTCATAATCAGTCAGTTTACATTTTCATAATATATGCAGTTGCAACATTAAACTCTTCTCTTCACTCGAGTATATTGATACATAGTATATCGACTTCTCGTGTACATCAATAATAATGAATAGTCATTTCTTCACACTGAAAGAGTAATTTTGCTGAAGAATCTAAAAATTTAGCTAAATACAGACCTGAAAAATAATTCTGTTAAACCATCAAAACAATTATAGGTAGGACGACAAAATTGCTGGAATATCAAAACATTTTGCAACATTACTCATCATACTTAAGATTCCTAGAAAATTATTTTGATGACAAAATACAACAAAATTATTTTCAGATCCGCGTCTAGTCAAATTTTTTGATTCTTTAGCAAAAGTGCGCTTTCGATGCCCCAACACTTTTCTTAAATTTATTAATTCAACGTAAACGTTAGAATGAGAATTAAATAAAAATTATATTTCGCGGTCACAATTGAAAAAATTGAATTATTCCTCCTCTCACGTGGCATATTATACATATATTATATAATGTTTTCATTTCTTAATTACACTTTATCTCCCTCGATCTCTCATGTGCGAACATTTCACAGAAAAAGCATGCGGGAGCTCGGTGCGGAGGTGCTATTATTTACATTGTATGACACGCATGTCCCGGTGTTTTCTATAATTCGCCTTGCGACACTATCTCCATCGGCGATCGATCGATCGATCTCGCGTACACGCACTGCGAATCGCGATTGCTCATACACGGATGTACGGGATGCGGGCATGTCGACATATATGCGCACACGCATACGTGTGTACGCGCGAGAGAAGCTGCAAGGATGAGAGCACGAGTTTCGCGCGCGTACCTACATGCATCTCGGTGTTTCCGCGTTGCTATGCTAATGAGAGAGCGTCCCGATCGTCGAAGATGGCTATCCTTGGACGGACTTCTAGCTCACTACGTCAGAGATTCGATCGCACTGAAATCGAAGATGCTTCGTTGGACATGGAAGGCAAGCGCGATTCGCTCTCTCTTTACAGTCTTTACATAAAGATTCAACAACTGGTTCACTTGAGTAGCCCTTGGCAAAAGTCATTATATCTTCACTCGAAATTCTTTTTGGCGAAAGTAAACAGCTTGTATAATTTTTCTCATTCAATAATATCGTTTTTATTTTTAGTTATGGAAAATTCATTGTTTTAATTAACATAATGTGTATTAATTAATATAATATGAAAAGTGTATAATTTTTATTTTTTTTAATATTTCTATTATTAAAATACGATTTCAATTATTACAACAGATGCATTTAACTGATATTACAGTTAAAGGAAGAATTTTAATTGATTTTGAATGGAAAATGGTCGAAAGTGTGTTGAATTAAATCATTTTGAATGGAATGAAATATCTGCTATTTTTATTAAAATATGAGTGATGAATACGGGTTCCAAATATTTAATTTTTTACATTTTTGGATGTAGTTACTTTTACAGATAGGCTTATAAATGCAAAACTCTATTTAAATAGCTATCGCGTACATATTATGCGATCGTGAATTTTTTCTCGATTTAATAAATATAAGCTTCTTAAAAAATTTTTTATTAATACGTTATACATTCACCGATAATACAGAATGAATTTTATGGGAAATCTGGACGTGTAGAAATAATGTGAATGAACAGATTGCGTGTCAGAAGATGAAAATTTTGTAATACCATTAGCTCAAATATATATATTAGTTTGACTTTTCTTTCGTTCAATAATGTTTTAAAAAAACAAGAAGCGATCCTCGAAACAATTTATGATTTTACAAGCCTTATGTCTCATAAAGAAATTTAAGATTTTTTTATAGGGTGACTATGCTAATGTAAAAACGTTCCAAAGATCAAATTTATCCTTGAACGAGATTCGCACTAAGACACGACGATTCGAGTTCCATTAAAGACGAGATTTATCGACAAAGAAAAAACAAGGTTTTTAACAATCGTAAAAAAAAAGATTGATACGATAAACATGACACATATACTTAAAAACATTATTAAAATATGGCGTAAGCGAAAATGGAGTCATGTCTAAAATGCAGTCGAAAACGCCATAAATTAGAAAAAAATCTTATGTAACAAGTTATGATTCGACGCGTTTTGCTGAAGCAATATTTTATTTTAATAGTGAACAGGAAAATTTAAATATACAGAGAGTCCCAAACTTTTGACATACGCTTTTGGACAAATAGATGGGATTAAACTGAGTCAAGAAGTCTTCTATCATTTTGCAATTTTCGCAATAATTAACGAGATATTAATTTCTAAAGATTGCCAAATAAATGGGAAAAATCGATGCATAAGACAACTTTAAGCTACCATCTTTATGTTAAGTTCTTTATGAAATATCTTGAAACTGCTTTATGTGTTGATTTTGGACACTCTACTCATTGACAATTAAAAAAAAATTACGAAAGTTGCAAAATGGTGGAGGATTTTTCGACTTAGTTTAGTCCACTCTACTTCTCCACAAGCAGTGTGTGTGTCAAAAAGTTTAGAATATCCTGTATATATCGCAAAACGAAAAACTATTGTAATGACATATATTACATAAATCAAAACTTATACAAAAAAATGATGTTAGCTAACAATACTAGCCAACAACGATCTAATTGAAAATAATCTTGTTAATTAAATAACAGTATTAATTAGTTGAAACAAATAAAATCTATTAAAACAGGAACATATTACTGTGTTTGTTTCATTAATACTGTGAATTGAAAATTAAAATTCTTTTTATTGTTTTCCGTGTAACGAAAACAAAAATAATGCAAAAATACCCCTTTCTTAATTCGCAAAATATATTGCGAACCATGTTGATATGTGTTAGAAGAGTAAGTAAGTAAACTTCAAAATGATAAACAAGAACTAATATAGAAAGGAGCTACTTCAGCTTATATTATTAGATTCCTCCACTATGAGTGTCCGGGATTAAGAGGCGTATGTTATAAGACGCGTGGGTCTCAAGTGTTGCACTCAACAACACTAAGACGATACTAGAGACGGATGGGTGCCTCGAGGATGGTTGATCGAAATCTCTCGTGAACGCAACGAAACATAATTGCGAATACGTGAAATTCGGTCAAGTGAAATATCTACAGCGTTAATGAAATATCTACCTAATTCAGCGTTGTGTTGTTGATACGCGAATTAATTCCGCTACATCTCAAGAAATGTTATTACGATCAATTTTTAGAAGAGCGATCTCTTTTTAGCACTGCCAAATATGCGATGGTAAAAATTAACTCTGCAAAAATTGTTCCTGCAATTAAGTGGTCGTGATTTCGTTTTTACGTGACCCAGAAAATCTTGCTGGAGACCGTTAGCTGAATTAAAATAGCACACGTGAAAAAAGAAATTTGTAAAAGTATACGTTAACATTTATTTGTATATTGCTCGATTTTATTTTACTTCCATTTCTTTTTCAAAATAAAACATAAAAATCCAGTTACAATAAAATACACATATATTTTTTATCGCAACATGTAATTTTATCTACTAATAAATCTTTCATCATCTATTAGCTAGAACCAAGAATATCCATATCCCACTTTCGAGGCGAAACGTGGCTATCGGACCTTAATTCAAGATAACGTTACATACAGTTACGCTTAACGCTAAGCGCATACATTTGTATCTTTAGGTATACATGACAAGAGGGTAAAAAGTGAATCCAGTTCTGTACGCCGATTTTTTATTGCGCGTTAATCTAATTGTTTGCTTAAAAAATTAAAGAACAAGTCTATCAATGATCACAGGCGTGATTTTAAGTCGCACGTGATTTCGCGATTAAAAGTTGCATATCGCACTGCAATTGAAGAGAAGAAAATCGTGGCGCTTGCGATATCGCAAAATCGCACATCTCCAGGTATAACTTCCGGATTTCGGCACGAAATCGGGCTCGTCGAATCTCGATACGGTCCGCGCGAGTTAGGAGGCCATCGCTTGCGCGAGTGTTTTGCTAGCGTCGGTTTTCTCTCCCTAGAAACGGTCTCGCTTCCCGGTAGGCAGCGCAGTCACGATTATAATGCCATACAGAGAATCGACGCCAAGTCGTGGGGTCACACGCGGGGTCGCCGTCGGGTTGCAAACCCCCGTCGGGTGCGACCCGCGAGAAGAAGGAAGAAGAATACGCTCCCCCTCCCCCTCCCCCCCTCCGTCTCACCTGCACCTCCTTTGACCCGCGCTCTCACCCTCTATCGGCTTCGTGGGAGAGTCGATATACGACCTGCGAGCAACGTCGCCGTCTCCGATCTGCACAAAGTCGTTAACGAGTCTCCTCGTTATCTTTAGCGCTTAGTTTTATACATGTGTATATGTGTGCGCGTGTGTGTGTGTGTGTGTGTGTATGCATGTATACACGTACACATATATCGTGTACACGTGCGTTGCTCATCTAGGCGGCCGGTTATAAGAGAACGGCGGAAAGTGGGAGAGATCGAGAATGCGAGGGGAGAAAGAGAGAGATGCGCCTGGACACGAAGCTGGAGAACCGCGGGAAGGTCGTTCCCTCTCCCCTTCCCTTCCCTCTCTATTCTCTCCCCCTTTCACCCCCGCCATGGCCGATCCTCGAAGACATACAGGTACTTTCTCCCACAGTTTTTCGGTGCCTTCTTTAACATGCGCGGAGAGACCGACGATGACAACGACGACGGCATCGTCGGCGACGTCGTAACACCCACGAGTTATAGATACAAGCTAGTTATACAAGAATTGTTTATTTATTTTGGAATCTTATTCGTCACCTGGAATGTTAACTGAAAGTGAGGATTTGTAATTTGTATAGTAATTGTAATTTGAGAATAGCCCAAGAGAATTCTTGACTTTTCATCGACAGTCGATTTTTCGGCTCGAATTTCGAATTAAATTATATATAGAAAATAATTGTTACACAATAATTAATGAAAATAAATATTTTTTATAGAATAGAATATAAGAATAGACTTTTATTCTTTACAGATTAGAAAAAAAGATTGTAACATTTGCTTAATTTCGCATGTTTTAATGTAAAAATCGTAAATTTTCTACTCTCTTTAATCATATAACAGATAAATAAAAGGACGTAATTTATGCGTTGAAAAATAAACATAAAACAATTCTATACACCATTCTGCTATTGAAATCGAAATTAAATTATCTGTTATAGTGAACTGGAAAATTGACTAACCGTACGAAAATACTGCAACGGCTGAATATTTTTCGAAGTCTCCAATTTTTTTCAGCATATTCAAGCCGATGAATTAGTCCGAGGCAATAAGAATAACGGCGCGAGCCGATACATAATCTTGATTTATGTAATTTATGCAAATGCGCAATTTAGACCTGATTTGTCGCTCAAATCCAAGGTGAGCGCATTGTAATCTACACGGATATTGCGTATTTTAATGTAAAAAGCGTTGTAAAAAAAATGTAACCGATTATTTATCATTCAGTTTTTCGGGCTGGCGATGCGTGAATTATACACACCGTTACTCATTTTTAACCTTAGGCTAGCTTCAACGATGGAAGCTGCACGCAAATGTAGTTTCGACATGAGCACTTTATTTTTAGACCAGCAGGTTACCCTTATTTTTGGCAGGTATCGACACAAGCAAACTTCACGACACTCAATAACAGATTTATTTATACGGAATAATGCAGTTGCATTTTGATTTGACACGCGACGTGACAAGTTATATTTTCATCGTGAAATTACGTTATATAGGAAAGCAACAAAAAAAAAACAGTAGCATTTTCAAATAATGTCATCGCATAGCTTTAAGATTAGTATTTAGTGCGATAATATAATAATATAAATTTAATATAAATTAACATTTACGTAATAATCTCTAGATAGCAAAAATGATTGAGATACGATATTAAATATATTGCAGTGTTGGAGAGGCTGCTGATTTCTTCACGTATCTCTACGCGGCTGTGAAAACCAATGATAGCGATAGAACAAATTGTCGAGCAGAAGAGGATCAAAACTTAACGCGTTGCGCAAAACACCTCCGCCGGCGAATTTTTTCAAAAGAGGGGGCGTTTTAAGATTTCGTTACGCCATCGTGCAATTTCGCTGATTTACGATCCCTTCTCTCTATCGCTCGTACGACCGATCATCTAACACAGAACAAAAGGATCTACCTCACAGCCGATACTACTGGCCAGAGAAAAGCAGCGAGAGCTCAGCCGGTCTGTCTATTATTATTTGTGTGAAGTCATGTGGATTACGTGAAATCGTAGACGGAAGTAGATCTAATATATTGTTGAGAAGTAACGTTTATGATATATCATATGAGTAGTTGTTCATTGAAGATGGCCCGAAGTAGAGCCGAAACGTTTGACTTATTGACTTACTAAAAAGAATATATTGAATAAAATTATTTTGCTCTCCAATTACCGAGCTTGACTTTTATTTTATTTTTTAAATTAAGATTCTTTCGAGTATATTATTGTTTAATATTATTATTTGTATATTATTATTTAGTATATTATTTTGATATATATTACTATTTAATAAATTTTTAGCAAATGCCTAATGAAAAAAACAAAATTGTACAAATTGCACGTACATTATGTACATTTGTATTCTTTACGTTTCACTTTAGAAAGTTATGTCAAATCTTTAGAGAGAGAGAGAGAAAATGATAAATCAGAGAAAAATTTAGAAATATCTCCAGAAACTATATAAATTTATGAATGTTAAGGTGAATTTTCTCAAAACTTAATAAATATATCAAAGTTTATCGATATCCTAATGAAAAAGTTTTAATAAGATCTTTTTTTACCGAGGAAAAATTTTGATTTATGTAGAAAAATAGTTATTTGTTGCAAACATAAAAGAAATAAATGTAAAGGTTAATGCTCGATTTTTCTTAAATTATTTTCTCGTGAAGTTTACACTCAGCACTTGCATTGTCAACTCATTCTAGTTGATTCTACTTCGACTGACCGCAGTACATCGACTTTGGTTATTGAAGAAGCGCGCTCGGAGAAAAAAGCGAAAATTGTGAGAGTCCGCACGTAATACCGGGTTTCATCGCGTTTGACAGATGACTAATGCAGAACTACCGCGATGGGGACGTACGGGCACCGGTTGAAAGCCGAGCCTACAAAGTCGTTAACAACGTTGCTTGGCCTTGGTCAGGAGTCTTTGGTTAACGGGCCGGAGGTTTTTCCAGATCCGATATCTGCTTCCTGCTATTTACTTTGTGGCTCCTGTATCCTCTTTATCATTGTCCTCGTGGCGTTTTATCTAGCATCGGGCGTATATTAATAATCCCTCCCCCGCATGTGTCTCTCTTTCTCTTGGAGTTTAGCACGTGTCGAGACCTCGGCGAATTTTCTCTCGCCGCGAGCGCGATCCTTTATCGATCGCGTGATTTATTTTCGCGCGCGAGTTTCGCACGCCGGGATCGTCTTGCGAATGCAAAACATTTCTTTCGACACATTTTACCGCGCAATGTGGAGTCCATGGAAAGTAGCAATATATGTTAGTTATACTATATTACAAATTATTTTATATTATATTATTCTTCTAGACTTATGTAATTAATATATTTTCACCAGCATATTAATTTCAAATTTGCTGTCTTAAGGTATTAATTATCGTTAATTATCATAAAAGTTATACATTTAATTTGTGTCAAGTATTTATTTCTAGTACAACAATCCAAAGAACATTAAATATTTATTTACGAATTACATTTCTTAAATTAAAGTAGAAAAATATATAATAGCGCAATTGCAAGTGTAAAAACAAATCAAATTTCTGGTAATAAGATTTTTGGTAATTTAAAAATATTATTGAACTGAAGATTAATTTTTTTCAAAAACGTTTAGTGCTGATAGATAAGAAATAAACGAAAGAAAAACTAAATGAATAAATCATATGCTGTAATAAGATGTTATGTATTTCTGATTAATTATGGTTTAAATATATAAAAATTCTTTTATAATGTCATCTTTTTAATTAAAATGCTGCGTTCATGTTACGTTAATTATTATAATCTAATTATATATGAACTGTCGAACAAATACGCGATTACATATAATTCAAATACAACACACACTTTATAATTACGTTACAATTAATTTTAGTAAGTTAAAAAAATAGTTTTCAAAACTTTTGGTAATAACCAGGCCCGGCAACTATAGTGTGGAACCACGTGGAGCACTCTACACCCAAAATTTAGAGCAGTGTGGAAATCCACACTCAAAATTTAGCGCGTAGTGTGGAAATTCACACCAAAGAAATCCAAGAATTGTATTAAAAATCAACTGTGAACTTTTTAAAATGTATGCGGATGTCGACCGATATTTGTGATACAATTCTCGTGCAAATCAAGTTTTGAAGGATACGACTGTGCGATTCACGACGCTACCTATTTACACGAGTGTTGATATACAAGTGGTAACACGGTGTCCTTATACATATATGTGACAGCCTTACATATGCAGCAATGCGCTACTGCAAAAGCAAACACCGGCCACTCACAGGTCTATTCGTTGGTCCTTTTGAAGAACATTACCTATTATTCATCTTGTCTACTAAAATACTTTATTCTGATGCACAAACATTCGAATAAATAATATTTTAAGATAGTAAACTGTTCGAAAATATATAATTAATTTAATATTGTTATCTTGAAACGTTACTTTAATGTTAAATATTTTACGCTTTATAAAATAAAATTGTATTAAATATTCTGTTTCTTGTATTTCAAATTAATATCGACAAATAAGTTGCAATAAGATATAGCTAAACAATTTACATATACAGATAATCAATTATTTGAATATGTGAATTGATTAGCTATATAATAAAATAATAATCAATGTCTAAATGTATTTTCACATTCCAGAAATACCCCAGGTAGCACACGTATATTTTATATACGTTTTTAAATGTATCCAATGTTTTATAACCGTTAAGCACCAATAAGAAACGTTTCACCGGAAACGTTTTTAAAATTATAATTTAAAAAACGTATTTTTCACGTATTTTTTCAGAATTTTTTCAGAATTTTTTAATATATATATCTTTGTATTTTTGTAGAAATAAAAAATGCAATACTAAAAAGTTGATAAAAAATTCTGAAAAAATTCTTAAAGTTCTATGAAAAGAAAATAAACAATTTTTTCTCTTGCAGTTTCTCTGTAAAGTAATTGATAGTATTTGAGTAAAAAATTATTACTCCAATACCAAAAATTTGACAATTTTTAGTAATTAATATCTCGTTAACTATTACGAAAATTGTAAAATAATAGAGCACTTTTTGACTCAGTTTAGTCCGCTCTACCTTGCTATGATATTCTAATGCGCTAATTTCCGAACAACCTGTATAGAGATTATATATATTCTGTCGTTGTCAGGTGAGTTATCAGACACCCTGCGTATATATA
>NW_017300322.1:993077-1017658 GCF_001594075.2 Trachymyrmex cornetzi
AGAATTTTTTCAGAATTTTTTAGTACCGTATTTTCTCATGTTGGTAAAAATAAGAAAATGGCGTCAAAATGCAGTACTAAAAAGTTGATAAAAAATTTTGTGTTACAACAAAATTTTGATTTGAACAAAACGTTTTTCCTAGTAAATAGCAAAACTTATACGCACGCAATCTTACACGATGAAACGATAATAACAAGCAGATAGTAAAAGAAGGTAATTTACTAAGCAGCGTCACGTCTTTCCAAGATAATTATGACAATTAGAAAGAAAAGACGTATACAATTGTCTCTAAATGAAGTTTTATCACGCCGTTTAAGGACTGCACTTTGCTGCGGGAGAAACGCTATTCGTGCGGAAATATTGCATGCAATATTAAAGATAGAAAACACTTATAACTGTTTATATCGCAAAGGCAAAGGACAGGTTCTTACTTTGTTGAGAACAGAATGTCTGCACGAAGCAGATAAGATGTCAATGCGCGTTTATTAATTCCGCTCGTAAACACCAACGAGAAAACAAACGGATAAAAGGTTGTGTGTTCTCCCTCACGTTCGCGTTTGCCGCGTTAGATATTCCGGGAGCCTGCGGGGTATATGTATTCTATATCTATATATACACGCCTTTTCGCAACAAGCTTGTCAATTATCTTATCGATTTATCGTACACGAGTCGCATCGGCCGATCAGGCTTAACTCCATCTTTGCTTCGGCATGGCTCCAGAAAAGCTGTATAATTAATTTCACATATAAGAGCGTATTTTCAATGCAAATTTGGTTTTTCGCTTGGACCATAATATTACGTTTATTTTTTATATTATTTATTATTGCTTCTTATGTTATTTGTTTTCATAATTAATTAAGAAGTGAATTAATTTACCTAAAATTACTGGATTGTTTAAAAAAATTAATACATTTTATTGAGAATTTAATTAATTAAGGGAAATAAACCTATTTTCGATCAAAGCGGATCTTGATAAAGCGGGAGCTTAAATATTTCAGAGTGAATTTATGTACATATCTAATTCTGCAAATCGCGCGTGTCGAAATATTTTTCGGCTTTGAAACGCCGAAATCAGAACTAAAGTATTTAATAATATTAAATTGATAAGTAATTTAATAATTTTTTGACGTTAAAGTTAATTCATTTTAAATTATTAATAAATAAATTTATTTAATTTATGAACTAAAATCAAATTTATTGTGGTAATCAAAGCCTAACGTTCTAATGTCAAAAATTGAAACATACTTGGAGATTTCACTAATCGAACTTCCGATTAATCGCAACACGATTACCTTCTATTACTCGCAGACCGTAAAACATTTCAAAGTGCACAGCAAATAGCACGACCTTCCGTACTTCTCTACGATTGACTGTAAAGCAGATACGGATCGCATGAATCCGATTCCTCTGTTTCAGCCGATACGATTGGAATACGTTCGTATCGTTTCGAGAGATGAAAACGACGACGACGACAGCAGCGGCGGTGCAATCTGCAGTTACATTAAGTAACATTACTCGTTCCGCACGCCAATTACTTACGTTAAGTAACCGTAAGAGATTCCTATTTGCCGGCTTCTGATCCTGCCGACGCGGAGACAAGCGGTAATTATGCGTTTACGAGGACACGCGCGAGCTCGCTCACCACTTTCATTTCTCTAATCCTACGACGGAAGGTATATAGTTCTCTTTCGTGTTCCTCCTGTTCCTTGTCGCTGTCGTTTGAATTTTAATAGAACGCGAGTAGGAAACTCGTACATATACCCGCGTGGCCCATCGATTGCTAGCCTTAAACGCAATGAAAAGCACAGCCAATAAAAACAGGGAATTAGAGATGTCAACCTAAACGTGCATTCTAGTATTCATGATTTCTGATAGGTTGAAATTTGTTATTTCCTGTTCCTATTGACTGTGCTTTTCATTGTGTTTAAGATTTAAATTTGCAAAACGCGCGAGCGACGCACATTCGTGTGCTTCGCACAGAATGTTGCAAAATTCTTGTTTATATACGCGAAGTGGCGCGAATGACGCGCGTATTAGCGCGTTATGTCTTTTCGCTAAGTGCTTTCATGTCGTTGCCTTTGGCATGCCACTGATCAAAAAAAAAAAGAAGAAAAAAAGAAAGGGGGAAAAAAAGGAATTTTTATCCGCCAGCAGAAATGTTAACGGAGGTAATGCGCGTGTTTCCTCAACCAATCGTGCGAAACATATCATTACTGAATTCCCGGGATTAAATGCGAAAAATTGAAAGCTCCGGCTCATTCATCAAGTTACTCTTTCTCTTTAGAGAATACTTCGTTTACTATTCGCCTGTAAACACGATTGACATTTCGTGCACTCTGTACATTTTTACTTTTTACCGTTGAAAATCTAAAACAAAAACAATTTGAAAGAATTGCTAAATAGTCGTATTATAAAGATACTTATTTATATTATAAATTTATTTCTCTTCGCTGTACATTATTATTTGTCACGCAATATCTGTCAACATTGTTTTTTTATCGTTTTTATCCTTTTTTACATTTCTTTCTTTCATAACATAAATTTTAAATTTATTTATTTTAAATGTTTAAATTCACTAATGGCCCGCAAATTACAAATATAAAATACAAGGAACATTCAGCCACGTGCAGGATGTTTTTTGTGAATGTCATATATTTAAAATTCTTACGTAAAAGATACAAATTATAGACGTTTCAACCTATATCAGACCATCTTCAGTATACAATATAATAATATAAAAATAGTTCGCAGTCGTAAGATTAAAAGAATTAAAATAAATAAAAGATCAATGATTTAATTATTTATTTTAAATTATCGCTTAAAAAATTCATTCATTATATTTTTATTATTTACATAAAATTTATGGAGTCAAGAAATTAAAAAATTTGAGAATTCCGATTTTTTTAAAAAGTCAGTTTTCATAGAGACTGCAATTTCGACCTCCCTACACGTAAATCACACATCTTTAATTTTGCGCTCAAATCGATCACACAAACATATCCGATATTTCGATCGCGATCGGTTTCTCCACGGCCGAGCGAGCATTCCCATCGCTGGAGAAGAGCCTCTCGATTAAGTATCTTTCCTTTTCTACGGAATTGGGTATCCTCGGCGAATGGTGCGCGCGACCTCGCTGTCCTGCGCGTATAGGTCGTTTCACCTGTCACCTGCGCAGGAACGAAAGAGAGAGGACGATCGCTGCGGGCGAAAAAGGAAAGGACGAGCCAATGAGCGAGTAGTCGCAGACATCCCGACTGACCGGAATCGCTTGGCGAACGCTCGGCTATGAGACCCCATCGACTCCTTCACAGCCGATTAAAAAAACGAGGTCACACGCCTGCGTCGAGATTAACAGATCAATACACATGCAAGTGTCAATTCAAAATTCTTTACAAAATAAGATATCTGTCCTTGTTAGTGTGTCTTTAAGCCAATTTACTTATTATCGAATTAAGTATTAAATATTGTAGTTATAATTTTGTCTGCTTGAAATCAATATCGGTTTTTCAACTGTTTCTGTTTCTTATAATATTTTTTCAATCTAAAAATGTTAATATTTTATAATGCTTTGATAAAAATTTAAAAAATGTTTATTCCTATTATGTGCTCTCCTTTCCAAGAGACAATGACCCTATTAGTGTCCTTTTTACGTGCCTATCCGCATTAACTTATTTTAACATGTAGTTACTGAAACTGATAACGAATGTAGGCTAATTGTTTAAATTCATAACACATACATCATTATTTTAATTATACTTATAATTTTAATATACACTCGCAACACAACGTTTTCAGCTTCAATATAGAACTTACTAATAAGAATAAGTTCAAAACCTTGCGATATTACTGGGCTCACATAAACTCCTTATATCTTTAAAAAAATTTTTACTATATTTTAATAGTTAAAAATAGAACATTATCTTTAGTATCATACACAATAATAATTTAATTTAATAAAAGAATACTTTATCTTATTTATTTGTGCTAATTTTCTTTGTGGCTTATTTAAATACAAAGGCATACTAATAGGGACCCTCTATATTGAATGATTAATTTTCTTCATAGAGAAATATATCGATATATACTATTCTTTCTGGCTTTTATCCCTCATTTTCAACATAATTCACGTATAAAACTATATTTATGTTACTTATTTATATGATACTTTAATTCTATTATTGTCAAAGCTAACATATTTGTAATAATTTTTTACTTTATTTTACTACGTAGTTAATATATTATGTAATAATATGTTTTTAAATAAAGTATTAAAATTTCAAAGTAAATTTATCACGAAATGTAATTTTAAACGGTAAGATATACTGAAAAATACTCCCGTTCTCAATTCCAATAATAGAAGACATTCGAAGTTAATTCGATTTGTCTTAACTTCAATTTGTCTTAACATCGTTCCATGGGATGCATTTCATTCGTTATTGTTTATAAAACGCGGATATTTCTATCGTCTATATTTAAATAATCGAGAGATAGCAAACTCCGGAAATCAAGTAGCATGCCTGAGTTTAATACTCGCGTGGAGATATGCAAAAAGTAAAGATATGCTGACGCCAAAACGGACATGCACGTGGCGAAATAGCATTCTGCATATAATCCGCGACAGTTGGAGGAAGAGCAGTAACATTGCATTTCAAAGTTGCTTTACCATAGTGTGTACACAAGCACGCCTTGCGTGGGTGTAGAAGAAATCGCGATCATTAAATCGCCACTGGAAATCTAGCGGGATGCGAGTGCAAAGTACTGATATCAAATGAATGCAAAATACCCGGATGCTAAACGACAAACTTTAATAATTCCTCGTGATAAGGATTATCACGAAAAACTGAAGATATTAAAAGTTTACGAGTGTGCGAAATATATTGATAAAATATGAAGTATATCGATAAAAAAGATTGAATAAATAATTAAAAGATTACGGTAACTAATTAAAAAGTGAAGGAAGGAAGAATAAGAGATTTGTATATTAATTAGAAACGCAAATGTATATAACCAAAAGATAATAATTATATTACACTTGCGATATATTATCAAAACTGCTTTTGGTATTTAAATAATACAAAAAGAATACGATACACAGCGGTTAGCACGCAGTTAATACAGGAAGTAAGATCTAGATGCTATATTACGACTTTCTTCGTATTATATATCTGACTCGGATGACAGCAGCCAGCCACAAGCCACATCGTCCCGTCTGTAGGAGAGAAGCTCTCGGTACCTCGATCCAACGAGAGATGAATGGTGCCGGATGGTAGTAAAAGCGCGTTATAACGACAGTGAATAAATATTGGAGTAGGTACACGGGCAGTATTACCATACAATACGCATACCGCGTAGAGTCGTTTTGCGGGCCACGCAAGGGTGCGACGCTTGCTGTTGTCGCTCCTAGAACCGTTTTCTGTCTCTTTGTGTACGTGTGAGTGTGTGTTTCTTTCTCTTTCTCTATAGCCTTCTCCCTTTGATCGCCATTAATCACCACGATCTTCCATCTAGTCCCACGCAGCCATAGCGTTGGGTACACTATACGTGACATCGAAATACCAGAGGAAAGGCCTTCTCTCGATTAACTGTAAAATAGGACCTCGTGCAACGCGGATATCGCTTATCTCGTAGTACGCTCTGTTCTATATCGACCTTTCGACACCATAGACGTGGACGGGGGGCGAACTAGTTTTTCCTAGTATTTTAGTAATTACTTAATAAGGTAAATATGTCTCAGTAATTGAACTAATAAGAAGGTATGATTCAGTTTTATACTATTGATTAATTAGTAGCATTACGAAAGAAATTAATATCTACGTTAAAGTTTGTTTTGTCGATGATCGAAAAATATTATAATGTAAATCCAAAAAAAATATAATTATAAAATTTCGTTGATATACTATATTGATTGTAACTGAACTCTTCTAATAAAATAAAGTTTTTAAATTTAATTTTTAGTTTTTTTAAACAATACGCAACATTTAAATAAATACAGTACACTATTTTTTTTTAAATTCAAAAATATAGAAACTGTCTTTATTCAAGAATAAAAATATATATATGACCATTTCTGCGAAACTTTAAACTTAAAATATTCTTCTTGTAATAATTTGTAATCAAAATTATATGTGTCTATTACTTATTTTAATACAAAATATTTAACTTTCTTTTAGTTTGTCATTTTTTCTTGCTGTGTGTTGACAAATACTTTATTAATTACAAATATATTGACAAGCAATTTAATAATTTGATGCTACCATCAAGCATCATATATTATAAAGATGTTAATATGTTAAAAACTGTTAATAAATTTATTGTGAAAAATATTACCTCGGCCGTAAATTACTAGAGTAATTTTAATTGCGTTTATTTATTCCGGAAAAATAATTCGGCGCACAGTTTGAAAAAGACTACAATATGGTATATATGCAAGTACATATATAGTATATATTAGTAATTCAAGATTGAATTATTTAAGCAACGAAGATCCAGCTTCGACCGTAATAGGCATTTTAAATTTCTAGTATTAACATTTGCATTGTTTGACATGTATAATTTTTAATACCATGGCAATCGTGATAATTATTGTACTCCGTGTCTGAAATATGGATATGCATATGCAACCATCAATCCATATTTTTTTTGTTTTCTTTCTCACATAATTACCATCTCCGTAATTAAATATACAGGTCGTGATCTGACTTTTAAGTATCTCTTAGCGCTGTTATTTCTGTGGAATTATACAATCACAAATAAGTCGACGTTAAACTTTTGCAAATTAAAACTCTGAGTCATTCATATTAAATATATTAACTCTTTGTGGACATTAATCCGTTTGGGCATATTTCTTTTTATTTTGTAACTCGCTTAATTTTTATGAAATTTAATCTATGGAGTAATTTTTTTGATAATGCTTTATTCGAATCTAAGGTCAAACATAAAAAAATTCAAAATGTGGATCCAATATGAGAGACCAGATAGAATTTTAAAAAAATAATTTGATTATTATTTTTTTTACCATTGCAATGTATATGATACACATATAACATCAAGTTTCCAAATTTACTTTGAAGTTCATTAGTGCTACACAAATAGTGATTACTGATTTTCAAACTTATGAGCCCTATGACATTAGATCCTCCTTCATTGGAGGTTATTATTTTTAAAAATTCAACATTTTCAAGCTACATTCAAATTCAGCGATACCATTTAAAATCGAGTTTCATGATATATATAATAATAAAATTATTTTTTTTAAATTTAAATTTTAGAATTTTGAGAACAGAATCGAATTCAGTGACAACCCTTAGAAAATAAAATATTCTAATTTCCTTTGTTATACAAAGTTTCCGTCATCAAAGGGTTCAGTAACTTTGTTACATCACGCGGTACAAATTCATCAATAAGCGCCGCACATATTACATACGAGATTACCCACGAAACAGAAAGCGTCGACCTCCGCATTTAGATACTGACTAAAATTCCAATCTCGGAAAAAAGCTCATGCGATTAAGCTCTAACCGGATTCAAAGAGAATTGAAAGAAACATCAACCACCGCGGTTGGTCTTTAAGGACGAGCGTGAAGTTTCAAGATGTGAGCAAACGAACAGAAACGATCGCACGTCATTAGATCCTGTTGGCCTGCTGTCTCGGAGGAACGGCCGACGTAACGTAAGCTTGCATCCCGCCGACGCCGAACGACGGAGACGCGGCGACGTCGGCGCGGCCGCGTCCGACAAGGATGGTCGTAGAGACAACACAAGGCGCGAGAGGAGATCAGGAGGCTGGAGAGTAAGAGCTAGAAGCGCGGTCGGAGAGGGCCGGGAGGGGAGTGGGTGAGCCGACCTCTGACCCGACTCGCGAGGGGCGGCCGGGGGACCGCGGCACCGTGGCGCATAGCTCAGGCATAGCTCGGGCATAGACACACAAGCGCGACTCGCCCGCCTTTCACTTCGCGAGGAGACGAAGGCAAGAAACGTACGTAGATAGAGGCGGCCGGGGGGGGGCCCGCCGCGCTATTATCATATTACAGCCGACGCCGACGCCGACGCCGAAGACGCTGGCGTCGGATGCGGCCACGGCGTCCAATGTAGTGCTTCACTTCGCCTGTTAATAGGCGGAATCGAGGATCGATTCACATCATTGCTGGCTCCACATCATTTATCATTCAAATTTGAGACTAATCTCCCAATCATGAAAAAATTAATTAGATGGAAAGAGAAGACTAGTTGTAAAGAAAGAGAAAGAGAGAAAAAGAAGATACAGAGCGAAAGAACAGTGTCCGCAAGACTCGTTCGTTTGAGGTAAACGTGAATACGCTAAGAGTTTATAAATTTCTCTAAGACACTTCGAATAAAACTCATATGATGGTAATGCGGTGTGTCTGATTATCTTGAAAAATATTAATTTAATTATTAAATCATTAAACAAAGCATTGAAATTATATTTTTATACATTTTTTTTAAAATTATTTATATATATAATATTTTAATATTTATATACAATATTTTATTCATTGACAAACTGTTTAATTTTTTAGGTTTATTTTATATATATATATACATATATACAAGGTGTCCCGAAAGTTTTTGCCAATCACTTTTGTGTAGATAGAGCGGATTAAACTGAGTCGAAAAGTCCTCTACACTATTTTGTAATTTTCCCAATAGTTAACAAGATATTAATTACTAAAAATTGCTAAATATTGGTCTTGAATAATTTTTTACTCAAATATTACAACTTTATAGAAAAGCTGCAAGAGACAAAAATCATTAATTTTCTTCTCATAAAGTTCTGAGAATTTTTTCAAAATTTTTCAGAATTTTTTAATACTGTATTTTCTCATGTTGGTAAAAATAAGAAAATGCAGTACTAAAAAGTTGATAAAAAATTTCGAAAAAATTCTTAGAGTTCTATGAGAAGAAAATAAATGATTTTTGTCTCTTGCAGTTTTTCTGTAAAGTTGATAGTATTTGAGTAAAAAATTATTCAAGACCAATATTTGGCAATTTTTAGTAATTAATATCTTGTTAACTATTGCGAAAATTGCAAAATGGTAGAGAACTTTTCGACTCAGTTTATAGTCCGCTCTATCTACACAAAAGCGATTGGTCAAAACTTTCGAGACACCCTGTATATACATTTATTATCTGTTATTTCAACATCATTTCCAAATTATTTAATAACTTGCCAAATATTGGAAAAAAATACATTTATATCATAAAAAAGAACGGTTCATACTTTAACTCTTGAAAATTATGTTACATGTTATATGTAATAATAAAACATCTATTTTGAAAAATGATTACAATATCAGCTTAAGCAAGTCTTTGATTTGTTGCTTCGCGACTTTCTTGCTGTCAACGCGTTTTATGACGGGATTATCATACGACGCGATCGCGGACGAATACTATATTTCACCCTGGGATTACGCAAGGAATAGTATCGAGGCGTGCACCTTAGGCGGCGTTCGGCCGTGCAATTTTTGCACAGCACGGTGAGAAAAAAATAAAAGTCGGATCGCCGCTATCGCCGCCCGCTGCGAGAGCGCGATTGACGCGCGTGATCTCGCGAGCCGAGACGAAAGTGATATCGTTGCACTGTGAACGGGACGTTTATTATCCTTTTTATTATCGCGCCTGGATCCGCTATTTCCCGCGCGCGATTCGTTCTCGTAATCGCCGCGCGATTATTTCTGCAAAACTCCCGGTGTGTGACGGCGTAATTGTAACTTATTGAATAATTATAGTGGTAGTAATTGCGGTAACGGTGGTAGTGTGGCAGAAACAGGGCTGTTACTTTTCCTGAATATTGCAATACTACGCCAAGTATTCCCCTAAAGTAAAGAGTGATTATAAAGGTACGTACATTTTCATGCTGATGTTCGACTCTCATTTTAGCATCAATCAAAATAGATTACGTGGTTCAAATTGACGAACATCAAACGTTGATCACATGACTTGTTTTGACGGTAAAAATTACTGTAAAAAATTACCTAAAAATTCAGACACATTTTTGTGCAATCTTGGTGCTGAAAATATTTTCGAACTACCTTAATTATCAGAGTAGTTTCTTTAAAGTGAATAGTGGTGCGTCTATCCAAAATATTTAAAATTAGTGTCTAAAAAATTAGAAAACATATTTAAAAGTAGTAACTATACTTAAAATTTTAGGCAGTGATTTTATAACCTGATGTGTGAATGTTTTTAGCGATTTCTCAGCTTTTTTGGTCGATCTCTTTGATGTTATTCTTTTACTATAAAGACTAATTGTAAGCAATTTAATAAAATTTTATAAAGAAAATTGATATTTTAACACTTTAAGCGAAGCAATGATCAAGTAAAATATTTGTCATGAGAATATTAAGTATTTTCATAGAAATTTTTCATAGAAACAGCCACGTCTCATTCAATAGTCTCTAGTCTCTAAATTACATATTAAATAATATACTTATTAATATTTGTTTTACATTTTTTTTTCCTTATAATTTTGAAAGCAATGTTACATATATATAGGTCAAGTACTATTAGCTATAATATCCTGTCGGAATTACAGTAAGGTGATGAGCGTCGAGCATCAGCAAAGGTAACTTAAGAAGAAATTATCATTGCAAAATGAAAATTTAAACGATAATCAAGCAGGAAGATGTAAAGATAAAAATATAAATTTAATAAATGATTTTTATGGTATCCGATATATACGGAAGATTGATTACACAATATTAGTCAGCTGTTAATCAATATATTATCAAATAATCTGTAAATTTCTCTCTTTATACGCGCGATATGATTGAACGTAACAACAAACAGTAAACTACTTATTTCCGTGTACGTGACAGTTTCGAATATATCTCAAACCAGCTTTAACGGAAATATCGGAGTCGATTGCGAGTGTCGACGAGTTGTTCGCTCGAACGAGCGCAAGATTGACGAGATAATCGCGAGGCGAGACGCGAGTGATTTCGACGCGTGGTAGATGACACATTCGTTATCATCTTTATTAGCCATGTGTTTCTGTTCTTCTTTTATGCAGATTTCACTATGCAAAACTGCCAACGCGCAATTAACGATTTGGTGTTTTCACCGTTGGCAAAAAAAAAAGATGTCTCTTTAGATTTTTACCTCAATAACATATAATTTGACATTCACGACTGTGAATAAGCGTGATTAACTCATAAACGAATGAGCGATCCACTGCAGAAAAGATGTCAGTTATTTTTGCAACGAGTTCATTGAAATTCTCACAACATAGAAATGTTGTACCACGTTTTTATAATTGGATATATCGGTATTTTCCAATTTTTCACACACATTTTAAAAAGGATAAAAACACATGACTCTTTCTATATATATCGCTCCCTTACTTAGAAAATGACAACTCAAAAAAGGGAAATATCTTTCATTTTGACAGAAAATTATTGAGTGACCTAATAATATTGACAAAAAATATATTCTTAACACGATTAAATATCATTTTTGTTATTTTTGTTTCGCAACTCTTAAAAAATAATTCTTTTCGAGTTAAGACGATTTTGACATTTTTTTTTAAAACCTTTTTGTAACAATTTTGATGATTTTTTTATTAAATTAAATTAGTTCATTTCATACGATTAACGCGGGATAATCTCATAACTTATTTATGATTTTAACTCGAAAAATCACGGTTCTCAAGTTATCACCGAGTTGTCACTTTTGGAATGAGGTTTTGTGGTGTCACTTTTGAAAGGGAGCTATACATATTCCCCAATTTATTTCCAAATAGACTTTCACCGAATTTAATTTAACGCTGATTAATTATCGAAATACAGAGTTTCAAGGTCAACATTCAGATTATTACTTTTTTTCATTAGTCAAACTTAACGGAAGATCTGTCCTTCGATCACACGACAGACTGTGTGCAGTTTTATATGTTTCCACAAGACCACATTATCTCTACACGACTAGACATTACGCATAACAGGTTTGACCCACCAATGCAGCCCCGGTCCGAGAATAACCGGGAAAGCGTGCGTCTCTCGGCCGATATGGTGGGACGACGAAATCACTTTCGTCGCTGCTCGCGTCTTCGCGCGTGCTAATGACAATAATGGCGCGCGATATCGGCGCGCGCGGACCCCGGGAATTACGTACCGGTACTCCTCGCGGTGTGGTGAGGATTCGCGCTACGGTAACGTAAGCGCGGAAAGGAGGAACGGTGATCTCGGAATAGAAGAGAAAGAGAGAGAGAAAGAGAGACAGGCGAGGCCGAAGAGTACCGGTGAGAGTGCACGGCCGTAACGTACGGTACGAGTCGTGCCGGCATGCCCGTAGGTCGACCCACAGAGCGCGAGCTCGCGCGACGTGTAATTATCATCTCCCAAGGGCCTATCCCACGCTATCCAAGTTAAGTGGGACACAGCCGATTACTGCGTGAGCGATTAGAAGAGAAGAGCGCAGGGAAGGCGCCGCGAACAATCTGGAAGAGGCTGTCTCCCTGTATCCCTTCCTTCAATCGTGAACTGAGAAAGGACGCGTTAGGATGCTGTCTCACTGACATCGATTAGCACTAATTAATTAAACTGTCTGTCATTGTGTGTTACGTAACATCATTTAGTATCGGAGTCAAAATTAATTTCAACATAATATAATTAGATTATTCACCATGTGGTAATTAAAGATTGATTTGCGTGATATCATGCATGTATTGTGTACGTGGAATAATTAAAGTCTATTAATCTGTAATGACGATATTACAAATATAAATGCTCGATACTTTATATGAATGGAGACAAACTGTTTTGCAAATATAATGAATGAAACTTGATATATTGAATTAAATCTTGATTAATTTCCATCCATTTAAAAATGTTTAATGAAATCATCAACTCTAATCCGACTTGAATATGTAGAACTAATAGGAGAAAGTATCGAACGTCACGATTGAGAAATTTGTTACAATCTCATATGTATGTATGCTTGTAATAGATGTATATTTATTACAACTTTGAATTTTCTTGAATTTTATATGTGTGTATGTGTATAAAAACGTTATATAAAAAAAGGTATACAACAAAACATTGCAAAAATTTTGTGAAAAAGACGCTGCATGTACCGTTGAATTATATTTCGATCTCGTCATATTAATAGTTTCATGAGAAAATGTAAGATTTAATAAAAAGCAGCGGCGTATAGCACTTTTAGATACACGTTTAGCTATCACATTAACGCTCTTACGATTTTACACCGAAATAATTACGAGCCTGATTGCGTTGTGAGTTACGACAATTCAGGTGCATAAAAGCTTGCATCAATTGTTACGTGTGGGTGTGGGTGGTAAGAGATAGAACACAATGAATTTCTACTCGCGATATCGAACTTCTCGAGCGTAAAGAGACGTGATTAAATTAGACGCAGCGCAGCTGATCACCGCCGTGAGTGATTAGAACGGAGAGGGATGTCAGTGGAGAAGAGGAAGGATAAGCTCGGCGGATGATTGATTCGTGTTTCTCCTGTCGGAGAACGAGAAGGAAATGAACCTGTCCGCGTTAACGCGGCCCCCGCTACTTATCATTTCACCACGCATAATTGCGCCATAATAACCGTGTGTGTTGTGCGCTCGATTGTAGCGATTACATAAAAGAAGATCTAGAAGTACGGAACGAATTATTTCTCACAGAAATTTAACGCGAATATGTAATTGACTATTTGAATATAATTATTTACTCCCAATAATGCAATATCGCGATTTGAACAGGTTATTAAATGGGTTATAAGTAGATAAGGAAGTAATAAAATAAATTTGCAAATCAGTAAAATATCATCTTTAAATCGCTACTTTATTAAAATTATATTTGATTAGTAGTTATTGATATTTTTGTTGCTACAAATATTATGATAAGAACCAAGTAATTTTTTCAGAATTATAAATTAAGAAACTGACAGAGAGAGAGAGAGAGAGAGAGAAAGAGAGAGGAAAGAAGAAAAAGAGAATCAATAAGAATAAATTGAATAATTATATTTAGGAACATTTAAAACGTAACGTTTCGATTGATTATTTCATTAAATAATTGACGAACATGTACTCGTAGTTTGCTGTTATTGATGATGATATTTTTACTGCGATTAATCATTTGTATTAGCAGTGCCGTGAATTTCGTTCATGATAATAAGTAATGAATCGAACAGGGAAGGACAGATCCTGAAATAATCCGATCATTTGTCGAGTTAGATAAACGTCCTTGTTTTTAATTATGCAACACATCCAAATTCGTCAGAATTTAATTAACTGATTATGGAGATAAGAAGATAAGAAGACTGAACGATTATGACTGAAGCATATACAGACTTACGCATGAATAGACCTACGAGATACATCAAGGTGTTACGTAATTATGACGTTTATAAATTTGTGTGCTCGCTAAGTTTGGCATATTGCAATTCTCACGCTTGAGTAAGTGATGGTTTACGTAATTCCGATGTTACTCGAAAACTGGTAGAATTCACGCCAAGCTTTTATAATTGCCCAAGACATTTGGAATGTTTCGTAATATTTTTTATCCAACGTTACGTACACGAATTATAATTAATTAACGACGTAGAGTTTAAGTCACTAAATTTTTCTATTCGCTGAAAAGATGGTTTTACATATCTAAGAATTTAGTTATATATATATATATATATATGTATATATACAGATTTAAAAATAATTTTGTTAGAACATTAAAATAATTATGTAACAATCCCAAGCGTAATAAGCAACGTTGCAAAAAGATTTAACATTCTAACAACCAGTTTGAGCATCCTTCGTAATTATTTCGATGCTCCAACAAGACTATTTTCAGAGTATCTAGTTAAAATTTTTAGATCAGCAAAGTCTTTTCGTGCTAGCACATACATTGAAAAAGAATAATATTAGATCAACAGTATTAATTTAATAGAAAATAATTTTGTTAATTTACAATAACACTACACTGAATAAAATATAGTCAATTTTAATAAATATTTAGTTGAATACTGCCAACCAAATATTTATTAAATATATGGATATATTTATTTCATACAAGAAATGTTAATTTGATTTAACAAATATTTATTTACTGTAAGTAAATGTTTAGTTGGCAGCATTAAACTCAATATTTATTAAAATTGACTATATTTTTTTCTCAGTGTATTAATGAAATAAATACATCATGCTTTTAGTAATAAAATTAGTTTAATAAAATTATATTTGTTTCTCGCGTTAACACTATACGAGTATACCGTTATTATAAATCAACAAGATTATTTTTAATTAAAATAATGCTATTGATACATTTTTTTTTTCAGTGTAACATTAAATTCTTACTTTCCTTTGAGAATCTATAATAAAAGCAAAGCATCAGGCAAGTAAAATCGATTGAGCGATTAGGCTTCGATTAGTCGTGACTCTGGTGTCTTGGTGCGAAAATCGAGGGAGAAGACAATAGATACCGTTCGGGAATTAAGCGCAATGAGAAAGGGCGAAACGCAACGTCGACGGCGAGCATGATCGCTCGCGAGAGACCTAACGGTTCTTTCTCTCCCAGGACTGACGTCGTCGGAGGTATGCTTTCGATGTTATTCTTCAAACTCGATTATAACTGTTTTAAATTTATGTAAGTGCGACGATGATAGGTCGACAACAGTGAGATTGAGTGCCGATAGTCATCGGTACTCAGGTAAGCCAAGAGAAGAGATTACTCCCACGCGTAAATCGCTATTGACATTGACCAGTCTCTGCGTCGCTCGTTCACGAACGAACAACTATTCAAAATTACATTCTTGTGAAACAGAAAGTCCTCTAATGAGCGCGACGCGCAACATTTAAGTCACTTAATTACCCAAGCAGAGCAACAAGTCACGATAACATCAAAATATGACATTAAAATTAATCGGAAATGATTAAAAAATGACTTTTAGTGATCATTCTGGTATCATTTTAATATCATTTTAATATTATAATGACTTGTTGTTCTGCTTGGGTAATCACTTGCGGTTTTTAAACTCGAAATGAAAGGGAAAGTATAGAGGGTGAATAAAATGATTTTTAGATTCGACTATTTTTTTTGTTTTAGACATGTAATAAATATTATTAAATGCGATAAGTATTTCATAATACTCAACGTATTTATAATTTCAAAAAATCTCGACTAATGCGACATTTTATACTAATTTAATGCCACGGGACGAAAAATATTATCCAGAGACACGTGACCAACATTCGATCGCTGCTACCTCGGTTTCGCTAATACGATCGTGTCTAATTACAAGCGCAATAGTACCGAATGATTGTTAAAGAACGGCACGTACATTTAGAGATTGCGCGACCTCGCTGCGACTACGACTAGGTGAGAACCATTGGGAGAGAAGTCGTGCGCGACGTTGGTGGCCGCCACCCGGAACAGACGACGACGACGAGACGGTTATGGAGCCATCAGATTCCTTTGGACTCCATTCATCTGAGGTTTGTTGTCATCGTCAACACTAATAACGCGAGACGAATACACCGACAACACCGCTAAATGCAAACCGATAAAATCATCAGCAACGCGTATGTTAGAATGTCCATGTTTTTTAAACGTAACCTTGGCCATTTATCATATTAGGTGGTAGATAAATTTATATGGAAGAGGACAGGACGTAGTATTGTATCCCTGAAACGAGGAATATTATATATCTATCTTACACCGGAACGTATGACATTTCTTTGACTCCTACTGCAAAGATACCGGATGGCGTTGGTCGTTTCAATTTAATGTCAAGTTACTAATATGTGATAAAACAACAAGATACCGATGAGTTGGTTACTGGTAAATCAGTGATTTTTACTGTAAGGTCACATAATGACCTTACAGATGTAACATGTTAATTTATCACATCTCTTTACCTGATATGAAATTAATGTAATATTTACGAGTTAAAGCTTTGAAATACGATAGCTACAGATCAAGAATAATAATCGCATTCAGCAAAAAAAGCTGTATTATCTCACAATATCTCTTAATTGATCATTCTTGAAACGTTCGCTTTAATATGTATTACAGAAATTGTTAAACATTACTCGATGTCGGTTTCCTTATATTTTCTATAATATATACGTGAGTAATTAGAAAAGTTTGGTAAATTTCTACGAGATGACGCCACAATTCTTAAAGTGACGTCACTATACAATAATTTTTAACAACTTTTATCGGAGGCGATGCGTTAAAACCCGAGACAGAAAACCCGAGATTG
Source organism: Trachymyrmex cornetzi (assembly GCF_001594075.2). NCBI lineage: Eukaryota > Metazoa > Arthropoda > Insecta > Hymenoptera > Formicidae > Trachymyrmex > Trachymyrmex cornetzi. The sequence goes on from NW_017300322.1 coordinate 1,010,304, forward strand.
AAAAGCAGGGAATAACAAATTTTAATCTATCGAAAATTATGTATTCTAGTATTCTGATAGATTGAAGTTTGTTATCCACTGTACCGATTGCCAGTGTTTTTCAATTGTGCATTAGGTTTAACATTTGAATCGAATCACATTCGTAATGACCGTATACGATGGAAAAAAACTAGTTCTATGCCGTCATAAAATATTTTTATTGAAGAAATTAATAGGTGCGCAGAAATTAAAAGCTGAGTTGGATGGGAACTAAATGTGCAGCCCTTAAAGGAGACTACTTGTTGAAAAGTAAAATTGATTTAAAGAAAAAAGCGTTTTATATCATACCTTTTTTCAAATTACCCACGAAGATTATAATGATAACAAGATCACGATCACTACGATCCTCAAGATTTGATAAGACGCATTGCGCGCGTTTGCGACATCGGCCATTAGAAAAAACGATCGATGCTCTCGCCTCGTTTCGCGTGCGGCAAAAAAGTCATCGATAGATGATGTGTAATCGTCCATGTGGTGACCGCAAATTGGAAAGACGCGAGAGGACGGTACCTGACGTCATTCAGCCTAACGAGATTAGAACGCGTTTGGTACCGTCGACTCTCTGACGACGTACGTACGTCCATTGAAAAAAAAGATGGAAAAACTTACCCACTCCGATGTGCTGCAGAAAAACGGCGACTCCTACGACGCGTTGTCTAGAAATAGTCTGGTCCGGATTTTACCAGTAGGCGAATAGCGAATATTTACTCCGATGAATATCAATGTGATGAATGCGAGATCCCTAAAAGCAAGGAAAATGTTGGCATATACAGTCTCAATAGCTTCAAACTTCAGCGACATACAGGAAAAGATACTGAGAAAGAGAGAAGGAGCTAGCATGTTCAGATCTATCATTATATAGATAGAAAATCACTTTGAGAGAAACAGTTTCGTTATGCACACAGAAAGAACGACTCGAATATCAACAAATTCTGCTGAATGCAGGTCTTTTGCTGGAATATCAACTATTTTAGATACACATCTAAAAATAAATCTGGTGCGAACATAATTTTTGTCATTAAAATAATTACGTAGAACGTTTAAACGTTGACGGCAATGTTATACAGTTTCAATATTCTAGCAACCAATTTAAATATCCAACATAATTATTTTAATAGTTCGAACAAAATTAATGTTTAGTATCTGTAATCAGTTAAATTTTTAGATACTTCAGCGTTCCTTGTATTTATGTTCTTAAAAAGTAATTTATCACAATTTTAAAAACCCTTCAACGTCGAGTAGCTTCATTTTCCTAGTTGAAATAATTGCCGAGAAAAGAATAGTAGTTTCAAATTTCATAATTTCAAAGGTCGTATTAAAAAATGTTTCTTCATAATAGGTCGAATTTTTCTAAAGAATGAAAATCGGGGTGCAGTTCGTGCGGTCGAGGGTTAAAGGATCTATTCGCAACCCAGCTCACTTTGTCAAGCCGCGGTTAAAGCATCAATAACCCGTACGTATATATTCTTATTGCCCGTCGCCGCGCTGTGCACCTTTCTCTCTCGCTCAAGGAAACGGAGTATCGGAGCATCCCGCGGGCGAGAAAGGGTCGGCGAGGTTCTGTGCGAGCGGCACACCGTAGGCAACTCGCGTCCTTTTTCCCGCAGCGCACGAAAGCGGAGACAATGGATACGTGGGCGCAGTATCGCGAACCCTAACCCCGGGTGATCCCATATTCTCCGTTCTCTCCCTCTTTCTTACGCTGACAAATGCTCTCCTCCACGTCTCTTACTCTATCGCCAAGTCTCTATTCTCGCTGTCGGAGACTCGCAGACCCTCTACGGATTCTCTCTCTTTCTTTCTGCCTCACCTGCATCTCTTCAGGTATTTCTCTTTATCTTCGGCCTCCGAGAGTGCCGCTGCACGTTTACGAAATCATAAAAGCCTCGCGTATGCTTGCGCTTGTGTGTAGTCACCTTCTATTGTGCCACCGAAACGTGCTATATGGGGCAATTTAAGAACAACAATCGTAATTTAAGAACAACAATCGCGAGATTTTATAAACGTATTACATTTCATTAAGGTACGTCTGGTTCTTTTCAGGTAGATAGAAAATCGAAGATACGCGAAATATCTTATTAATGAAGACCATTCTAACCACGCACTATAATTAATAATTAATATTTAATATCATTAAAGATACAATACTATAAAAATTAATGCTGTCGTAAGATAAATTTCTTATAGTATCATTAATTCTAACATCATTAATTATGTGCAATGTCATCAATGTGACATAAAAATAATAATTTTTGTAATTATTATTTGTATTAGACCGACGAGAATAAATCAGTTAAGAGAAATAAATTTTTGAAATATTTAAGCACTAAAATTCGCTTTGGCCGAAAATAATAAATTTATTTCTCTTATTAATTAATGACTTTAATATTCAGAAGATCAGTAGTAGCTTACAAATTTAAAAAATTTCGTATTTTTGTAAAATAAAAAATAAGCATTTAAAACTTTTATTTCTACCTGTTATCTTTAAAAATTTTATTTGTATTTGTATTAAAAGATTTTATTTGTTTCAAACAACAAAAGTCGCGTTTCTTACGCTTCTTTGCATTTACTATGTTGATCTTTTATTATAAAATGCTCCAAGTTTTTATACCGGCTCTCAACAGAATACTCTCACAAAGCGAATTTATTCTTATACTATCGGTATTACTACGGAATATAATTTTAAAACTATATATTTCCTGGTATGAAACCCATGCACGCAGTGTGTTCGAAATGGCAAAGTTGAAGATTCCATGTCGGGCTTTCATCGGGATGAAAAGAAGGGCGAATAATGGGATTAGAAGTTGGTGTGCAATCTGACTGCTCCTTTTACCGGGCAATTGCAAAATCGCCACGGGACTCGGATTATCTTGTTTGACAGTGCGAGGATGCCGCGCAGGACAAGATTTCGCGTCAGAACTTCCGAAAGGAAGACTCCCCGCTTTGTTTCTCGCGCACGATCACGAGCGGACATTGTCGCGAACAACACGAACGGACTTTTTTCGAGTCAGTAATCGTGGCCTGAGAAGAGAGCTTAACTTGTGTTTGTGTGTTTTTCGGACTGCGGCGGGCACTAATTTTACATGGTTAGATATCGTGCAGGAAACGGAAGAGTCGCCGAGAAAGAAGAGCCGCAACGTCCCGGCAAACTTCCTTACTTCGTGATTGGGAATAAAAGACGCGACACGATGGATCCGCCGCTTTCTTTATAAATACGATGTGTCGTAAAATCTTTCACAGCAAAGTGCATTCCAAAATAATATTATTAAGGATATATATTAAAGATATATATGTCGCATTTAAGAACAATACCAAAAATTTTATAGATTGTTCGATTACGTCTGAATCTATGAGCACAATTCTCTTATTGGTTTAAGGATCGGTTGTTTCATGTTTGGATAAACTATGTAATAATTTATTTGATAAACAAAAGAATAAAAAAGTAAAAAAGTGAGTTGAAGATTATCGAAAGGTGGAACAACCCAGCCTAAGAATTATTTTTGTTTGTCGTGATTCTTAAAATAGCGTTTGGTAATACTGTTGAAAAATATCTATGAAAAACTAAGAATTTCTAAAACAAATAAATCTCATTTTACGTCCTACTACGAATATCTATGAAAAATTAAGAATTTTCTATATAGTGCAGTTTAGTGCAGGAATAAAAAACAGGCCTCTGATTCCATCATTGTTACGAAATCTCATCTCCGGAGGAGAGATGGTCCGATTTGGACCGTAGTGCCACTGAATGGCTGTTGATAGATTCCGATCAAAAGTTTTTAAATGATTGACTGAGACATTAGCTTATTTAGCCCCGGCTTTTAGTTGATACTGTATGGCCAAACATCCTTCGATCATTCATTTTTAAAGTTTAGATAAATTTATTTTCAGTTTTTCAGTACACATTAATTTTTCTAATATGATGCCTGATTGAGCATCAAATTATTAAAAATTGCTTGTCAATTTAGTTTAATTCGTGATATTATTACAGTAGTTTAATTGCGTTTATAAGTCCGGAAAATCAATTCGGCGCGAAGTTCAAATGATTACAAATATGGTATAATATATGCATGTACATATATATATATACATAGTATATATATAATTTACATTGAATTATTGAAGATCTAGCTTTGACAAGTATAGGCATTTCTAGCTCGTATTAAATAAAAGAGTTAATAGACGACATTATGAGCGAGTTAACCATTTCCATTTATTAAAAAAAAAAAAGTAGTATATAAAAAGAACGGTTTTGCTAAATATCTAAAAATACTTGGATTTTAAAAGTATTTATATTCTAGGTATTAAATCATAAAAATAATTGTGTTACGTATACAAAAACATAGGGCACATAAAAATAGGACACAAGCTAGTTGCTTAGAATGTCAAAACTTTTTACACTATTACTCATTCTGCTTGAACATCCTACACAATTATTTTATCCAACAAAATTATTTTCAGATCTGTATCTAGCTTTTTTAGATACTTTAGCAAATCGTTTTTTTTTCGAGGTTTTCTTCGAGGTTTTTTTTCGAGTAGCTATTAAAGCCGTTTTAATTTTAGCCGTTAGAAATAAATCTAGATAATAAATTTAATAGGAGACAATATAGCTAAGATGATAATATAAGAAAAGAAGAGATTATTAGATCAACCTTCGATTAATAATAATCTATCTTTGATAAGAGAAATTTATTTTCCAGAGAAAAGAACGATTCATTCGCAGAGGTTCTAGATGTCTTTTTAAAATATCTGAATGGCCATGCCTCTCGATAATCGATCGCCATTGTTATCTCGCGTGAAGGGGTTATATCGAGGTTCGAGGCCGAGTAAGAATCAAGAGCGCGGGAAAAGCGATACAACTCCGCATTCAATTTTGGGGAGGGTTGAGAATCTCTCGCCGTCGCGTTCTCAGGATCGGAAGTGCGGTGTCGATTTTGCAACGATGCGAGATACTTTCTGTCGGCGCGTTATGCAACGCGATGCGTATTTGCTCGTACTTCTCTCAAGCACGAGAAGTTGAACGGCCGCAAAATTTCCACGATACGATCTACTTGCTGTGAGCGCGTCGAATTCGAGCAATTTATCGTGATACTCGAGTAAGCTGGGCAATGCCGTAAAGATCGAGTTAGATAATCCGATCGATAAGCGAGATAAACTTCTCAAATCTTATTGCAACATTATAAATAATTATAGTCATAAAATAAATATAACGTAATATTAAAGATCTATTAAACAATTAGTTTTCTATAAAATGTCTCTACAAATGGATCCTTATTACAATCATTTGTCATAACACTTTATCTATTACCTCTCACAACAGATAATTCCGTCATTAAACTCGAGTATTCTCAATATGTTTGGAGATTAATATAAACTTGGACAAATTCAGAAAGTCAACTTTGGTACTTTCTCTGTGCCACTCTAGTTCCTCTCGAATCGAATCAACAGCATGACCTTGAATAGATTTAATCAGAAAATTCGAAGGTAGGTCAAAGTATCACTTTTTCGAGCAAGTTCTCATCTATTCTCCGATGACGAGGGTTATGCAGGTGTTACGCCGCGCCACTCGAAGTGCTACGAAACATTTTGTTGTTCGATTAGATGAGGGAAGCGAGGGGACACCGGGAACGATCGCAGGTCGAAGGAGAGAAGACACAATTGAATGTTGGCGGATCCGTGGGCGGGACGCAGTTCGATTGTTTCTTTATCGCGATCATCCTCGTTCCCTCTCCTACAATAGCAATGGCGATCTCACCCGACATAGTGTTCCCGTAGATTTATACAGGGTGTCCTCTTAATCGCATATTTATTAACAAACTGCAATACCGCATTATCACAATAGTCATTAACTCTTTCATTTCTACTATTATAAAAGCTTTGAATTTAGATTAATTGAATTCCTTTAATATATCTGGTCGCGATCAACTGATATGCATTCTACTTATTGATATGATTTCATTTACAATCCTTCGAATCACAGCTCTTCAATATTCAATAATTTATAGAAGCTGTAATTATCAATTAGTAACAGATCTATCAAAGAAATAATTCTAATCTCTAAAATTAGACGTTATTAAAGATTGTTATTAATATATATATTCGTATATTGTGGAGAGTATAGAAACTATCATTTTTTTCTCATCATTAACTCCCTTGGGTTAACAGAAATTTCGTTATCATGTATAATTTCAAGGGTTAATTAATTCAAACTTTTTAAAATATTTTCGTTTAAGAGCATTACAATCGTTGATTTTATAATCAATATTATAAAATATGGTTATTTCTTTTATTACTTGTAGCTAGAAGCAGACATCCGGTAGACAGTGGTGGGACACCCTGTAGATCACGTCTTTGTCCCCGTTCGAGCTGGCCGACGCAAATCGATGGTACTCTGGTGGGTGCGCTCAGAATGCGCCTTCTCCGCGGCATACCACCGAAGGAAAGAAAACCGATCGTTACCTTTGCACAATTGCATCCCGTACCCGCGGAACGTATGCGCGATCGAACAACGAGGGGATCATCGATTCGTCTCGAGCTCGAACTCCCCCGCGCACTTTCAATCATCGTGGAAACGAAAAATCTTTATTATTCTGGCAGGTATACACACTGTTCAACGCGCAACTTGGCATTTATTTTTAGCAGGGTTAGATAGTAACTAGTTACTAGGTTAAATAAAAAGTTAATAACTTTTAACTTCGTTTAGATTATTTTAAATTAATTAATTTTTAATTTAATTTAGTTATTTTTAAATTTTAATTTATTAACTTCTTTTTAAGATAAAGTTTTTTTAATAATTTTAATTTTCAGTTAAAGACGTAACTTTAACTGAATTAGTTCATTATTCACTTTTAATTTAACTAAATTAATTTAACAAGCCATATTAAATTTAATTTAATTTAATTTTAAAAATCTTTAACTTACCTAACCCTGTTTTTAAACAACAGTTAATATATAAAATATATATTACTGTGCAGATATCGACGATATTAACGAAAGAATTGAAAAAATTTAATATTATTAAATTTAAATATGTTAAAACAGTTATATATTACTTCTTTGATCTGTTTAGATGCTGAGATAAATTAAAATGAACATAGAAATAAGTGTAGTGGACTATATTCATACGCGGTCAAGGCGGATCTTAGTGATTACCTGATAATATTATGTGAATTATTATAATTTTCAGTTAAATGAACTATCTACACTGTTAAATTTTATAGGGTCAAATTAATTTAATGTGAGTCGCCACTGCTCCTACTCAATAATATCGTTATTTTTTACTAAAACAATGGTTATATTTGACACTATACAATATCAAT
>NW_017300322.1:1017772-1077293 GCF_001594075.2 Trachymyrmex cornetzi
CGAGATCCAAACTTGAATCCTGAAACTCCTGGCCGAAGTAATATTTTTTTTAATAAATTATTTACAGTGCTTTAAAAATGCTTATTATCATGAATATTAAATTATGTTTGTCAATTCAATTGATATAACGTACTCGAGCTTCAATTTACGATTATGTTTTCAAGATCGACAAATAATTCGCACGGTTTATTTGAACTATAAATTGTAAAAATTCAAATATATTGATTCGGCGCGCAATTTAAAAGACTACATAAGTAGTGTATATAAATTCATATAAAATTATTTAAGCACTTAAAATCCAGCTTGACCGTTAAAAGCTTTCTTTCTTTTCTTGTTTTGTGTTCATATATATGATCCTAGCAATTCTTTGTCTAATATAAATCAATTAATTGTCATGTGTTTAACTTTACGTTAACATACGATATATGAATTGCAGGACTAATAATTAACTTTCAATTGTATTAGCTTCGTACATTTTTATGAATTATATCAAAATTTTGTACGTTTTGTCAGCAACTTAGATTTTCGAGCTTCAGTATAGATTTTTACATAGTTTCGAACTGTACAAAAATCTGACAAAATTCTTACATATTTGTGAGTTTTAACAAGTTTTACCATCATATAAAAATAGGGTCATATTTTATTTGTATTTTACAGATTTAAAATTATACCAGAATTCACAATATCATCTTCAAAGTCCAACTTAGCCACCGGAAGGCTAAGAAGTTATTCCATGAAAACAATCTTAAAATGCTCAACTCTCTGGAAACACATAATGACTAAATTTGAGTTTCAAAGTTTCAAAGATTGTTGAAAGCATTCAACTACCCCCTTTACACGTTCATCAAACGTTGTCTTCGTTGCAGTATTTTTCGATGTCGCGCATTATTTAGAATGTACGTCAGCAATAAGTATGGTTAACGACAACTTCGATGACATAAATCTCATCAGGGGTGACGAGGAAGAAAGGGGACCTGTTCGAGACTTAATAAGAGGAATGACGTCGATCGAAGGAGGATCTTCAGAATTATCGTTCAGAATGCAAGCTACGTAAGGTGGATTGCTCGATTACGCAACGAATAATTGAACGCGAGAAAACATTGTTCCGCTTTGAATCGTGATGACAAAGAGAGTGGTCGTGATTGCGATTGTATTTCATCTTTCTCTTCCCAACACATAGTTACAAAGTATTTATATATCGTTTTCTTACTTCAACAATGACGTAACTCAAAAATTAAATTTGTCGGAAAAGGGAAAAAACTATTTATTAACTTAATAGAAAATTATTGACTAATCAAATAACATCGGCTGGAAAAATACACTTAAAAATCAAATATTATTTAATAATCAAATATTATTCTTGTTATTTTCATTTCAAAATCCTTAAAAATCACCCTTTTTTAATTATGACAATTTCGATATCTTACAAAATTATAATAAATTCGCGAATTAATTCATCAAAAGTGGCATAACTACATATATCGAAATATATCGGTTTAGATTTACTTTGATCAGCTAAACTAACTAAATTCAAAATGGAACAATTTCTTCTCAAACTTCGACCACCAAAACTGTTTTAACTCTAAATGTTTTCTGTAGAGGATTCCTTTTTATTTGTAAAAATAATATAACTCAAAATGTATCATTCTTATAGAAAGTATTATGATCTCTTTGAAAATCTTAAAAATAATACAAGTGCTATTTGACGGACGAACTGTGAAGTTAAGTTAGTTTAATTTTAATGATTGATAAAGCAATCATTACTTAACTTATTTATAGCAATAACTTGGAAATGATTTTGTAGTTGTATCACTTTTAAAGTAAGGCAAAGATACCTACAATGCTTTAATTCTTCTTAATTTTTAATTAATTCTAAATATAATATCTTTAATTTTTCAACTATTGTATTATATTCCTTAAATTCTTATAAAACGTCACCAGTAACATGTAAAATCTCAATAGTGAACGAAAACTGATCTAAAAATATTACAAATCAAATAAATGTCTAATGCGATGAATTTCCTCAATCAAATAAATATTTAACGCAACAAATTTCCTCATTAGAATATAATATATTAAATAGTTATTGCGTAATACAATAAATATCAAAATTAAGAAACAATCTTAGATTTATCCTGTTACCAATATTTTTGTAAGTAGATTAGATCCATAACGATAGTGTTTCATTTAATACAAGAAGAGAATTACTTTGATATTTATATTCTTGTTTCCTTCAAAATAAGATATTGTAGCTCAATCAAATAAATGTGTGTTAGAGCAACATGCATTATCTGAATCTTTTTATTAATATGATATCTTGCGACAATCGTGACAATCAATAATAAAGTAAGAATACTAATATTTCCACAGCTAGTACAGATATTACCCTATTTTTCCATTAAAGGTTTGAAAATTAGACTGCGCGTCAGGATAAAAAGCAAACAAGACATTCCCGAAATTGTATCATTTGTATAACTTTTCGCTTATCATTACTTGTAGTCCCAGTTAGGAGCCATTATCTCCTTCGTCGAAGCTAAAATCGCGATGGCGGGTACGCCAACGGCTAGACATCACGTTGCGCCGCGACGTTGCACCCCGGACCGCGCTCGCGTTCTCCGATTAGGTAAAAAATCCGCGTCGCGCGCGGATAGTGCGACGCAGATTCTTATTGATCACATCATTTAGAGGCAAGTGCAAGTAGCGTCCCGCGCGATAAAAATACCCAGTAATGATATCAAGAAGAAAAGGTCACTCTGGAACGTGGCCGCCCTTTTCTCCGCGCGCGTATAAAACGAACCCGTCGTCGTCGTCGCCGCAAACATTATCGCCTTTAACTCTCGAAAACGCACCCCGCGGAAACGGCGCTCGCATCCCCCCGAGTCGACCTGGAACGACCCGAGAGGTCACGAGAAGATCGCGAGGAAGAGGAGGTTGAGGGGGAGGAAAGCTGGCGAAGGGGAATCCTCGGAGACCCGGCTGCTCCGTCGGCCTTCTTCTCCTCCTCGTCATTATCATCATCATCCACTCCTCGTCCTCGACGTCTCACCCCCGACGACTCTTCCGTCGCCGCGTGCGCGATGGGGACTTACGAAATCGACTAGTCGCGCGCGTTCGTTCGATTCGTGCCGCTCGCTCGCTCGCTCGCTCGCGCGGAGAGCATCGGCGCGGCGGTTTTCCGCGACGCGCAAAGGTCATCGCAAGCGAGCGCGAGCGCGAGCGAGCTCGGGAAAGAAGACGCGAGTCACCGGCGCGTATACTCTTACGAGGGGAGGTCAGCTGAGGTAACCGGTAACCCGGCTGGCTCTTCCCTCTCTCGCCTCTCCCCTTCACTTCGCTTAATGTTGCAAACCAATGCTCGCTTATCTTCGCTAATACTTCGCGTCGTATTGCGCTGAGATAATCGTGGGGTGCCTAATATAATGAAAGTCTTGATTTTGGGACTGGAAATACAGAGAGCGGGTTGAACAAGAGTATCGTCATTGATAGGGAGGGATATGCTATTCGAATTGTTTACGAAATAGATCATTTTATCTTATAACTTTTAAGTATCAATTTTAATATAATTAATACATAATCCTTTAGTATTTTTAATTTTAATAATATACTTCCTGCAACACTTAAAATCTTTATTTTAATAATTCTTTTTTATTTATTGTTTTACAAGTTTATGTTTTTGATATATAATTCTTTGAATGATTGATTTATATGTTAGTATTTTTTTTTTAATTTTGACTTAAAAAAAGTACAGTTAATAAAGTAGGGTAGTTTTCATACTGCGAGATTATCAATGATGAATGATCGAACGGACGTAAGAAGAGCCATCCGCTAATGTCTGTATTTTGCAGCAACTCGTCGAGAAGGCTCTGAAACAGTGTATTCTTTCGTTGCTTTGATTATATCGCCGTAGGATAAATAAATTACATACTCGTAAATCACCGCGGTTGCAATTTCATTCTCCACATCGAAGGAATTCAGTAAAAGCTGCATGTTACGTTAATTTCATATACGTCTTTTACGAAATATCAAAGTAATTACGTTCTTATATACAATTCTTTTTATGTATATTTTCCTGCAATGTATGTGTGTGTGTGTGTGTGTGTGTGTGCGTGTGGTCTCTTTCAAATCATAAAAAGAATCTAGAATATTTTTGTTTTTCAAGACTTCATTTTTTAATGTATAAATTTAATTTATCTTTGACTCTCTAGAACTCAGTTCTTCAGATTCTATCTTTGTATAAAAGAAACTATACATAAAATAAATATAAAGATATACAAAAGTATACAATATAAATGAAAATGCAATTGACATGATTGACATGGAATTTATTTATACATATGTATATGTAGAAATTCCATGTTAATTAAGTTAATTACACCTTCATTTATATTAATTGAATTCTAGCGAAAAATTATATTTTTTGTACACAATTTTAAAATATACACCCGGATGTATTTTATTTGTGGACAATTACTGGAACCATAATGTACATTGTTAAGAAGCATCCGTTTCTTCTATTACCGTACTAAATCGAGGATGCAACTCAATCAGCCGGCGAGACGCGGCCAAGACAAATTTCCCGGACCTCGTAAGTGAGGTCTCGCCGAAAGGTTAACGAAGACCGATAGAGATGCGAAACGTTCGACAATCCGCGAACGAGGCGCAAACGAGGCATCCACCGTGGGCAATATCCCGAGGTGCGAGGCGCTGTTCGCGTGATCGTTCTTTACCCCCGCCTCCCCCCTCCCTCCCCGCTTCGGGATCGGCGAAAAAGAATATCGCGGTGCGATATCGCGATGCAATCATCTCTCCGGATGAATCTGCATTATTCAGCGAACGGCGTTGGGAAGAGGTGCGCACGCGAGCTGGCCTCGTGGAAACAGGTACAACCCGTAGAAGGAACGAGGTAGTAGGGCCTGGGCCCCGGGGTCGGGCCCCGTCATCGCGGGCAGCTCGCGCCTCACGTCCGGGGCCACAACAGCCACATCCCGGACCGCGCGCGCGCGCGCCTTGCAACCCCCCCGCTGCGCGCTGGTTCGCTCCAGAGAACGAGCGCCTTTTTTTTCGATACCGATTATTGCGCCGATCGCGCGTACCCGATGCGGAACGGCACCGTCTAGGATACAGGCTTCGTAAAGTAAGTATACGAGAGCGCGCGCGCGTGGGAACACGCCTTCCTTCTCCGCACGTTCGACAGGTTGAACGCTTTTCTACGAGCATTCCCACACGTCGGAATTAACGCGCGAAAATTAGCTTCGATCGGGATACGTCGAACGCGTTCTAATAACTTCCTGGATGCGCTCGCCGCGAGGAAAAGACTCGAGCGATCTTTATGCGCAACGGAGCAAATAAATTATACACTCGTAAATCATCATGGTTGCAATTTCATTCTCCAATTTAGTATAAAAGCTGCATGTTACGTCAATTTTATATACGTCCTTTATGAAATATCAAATTATGTTCTTTATATAATTCTTCTTATGTATTTTTCCTGCAGTATGTGTGTGTGTGTGTGTGTGTCTTTTAAATTATAAAAAAATATGGAATATTTGTTTCTCAAAAGACTTAATTTTTAATATACGAATTTAATTTATCTTTGATTTTGTTTTATTAAAATTTATATCTTCGCGATTCCATAATAAAATTTCTGCAAAAATCGTAAAAGAAACGAAATTTCAAAAAGAAATTTTATTTCGTAAAAAAAAACGCATGAGAAGCTCATCTCTCTTATTATTCAATATAAATGTTTTCAAAATAATTTAATTTAATGTGTGATGGATAATTTGATAACTTTCTTTAAAACGTTAGAAACGCAATAGAAAAATCAATTCAAAATCTGTAATCATCGACCAACCTAATACATACATAATGAGTGTCATCTGTACTTTTTTAAAAAAAGAAGAGAATAAAAAATTCTTACATAATTATTGACTTTCTTATCTCGTAATAATTATATTTCGTGACATTATTTTTATTATACGCATATTAATATCATAAATGAAATAATTTCGTATAAAATTTTATGAAATACCTACATATATTTCTCATATCTAATATTGTTATGTCTCGTTGCAAAAAAAGTTATACGTATCCAATAACTATATATTATAACATCATTTATAATTAAACGTATTTTATACACAAAAATTTCTCTTCTCTCGCCGTGCTCCTGAGGAGTCCGATAAAAAGTATACCCGATAAGCACATCTCGATCTATTCTACGGAAAAAAGGCGGCGCTACAAAAGCTTTCACCTTCGTGACTCCGGAGAGTACACAGTATGATATGCATTCTATTCCGCATAATAGAAGTGGATCCAACGAGTGCCGACGAGAACGTTTCAACTTCTCTCGTTAGCATGCATATTCCTCACGAAATATTCGCGATCCCTGTACGGTTCGAATCGAACAGTACACCGCGCGATCAGTGGAGATCGAAACAATCGTTTCGTGAAACGAACGCGGCAGATCTTCGTGGTGATTCTCACGTTTCTCGACGCTTCGCAAAGACGAGACTATAGGTGTGAGAATCTGGCAAATAGCGCCTTATACACAAGTTGAAAAGCTACACCATTTAGAAATCCATTTAGCCAAAACTTTCTCTTTATTAAAAACGTTTGTTTTTATGTCATCTGAATTTTTGATACTAAATACTTTATGGTTAGAGATGATGTTAAAATTATGCTCAATTAAAATTCACTTGAAATTAAGCAACAGATTTATTCTTATAAAGCAAAATGTAAAATTATTTTAAATTGCTTCTTATCAAACAAACGCGTAATTGTTTTCAACTGCTTGCAAATAAAAGATTTTCCTAGACACACGTTTATTTCTCACGTTTAAGTATTTTTTTATTTGCGTTTAAATCCTTGACATAGTCTCAGTTTTCCGCAATCAATAAATTCAACTAATTAAAATTATATGTATTATTAATTTATTACTAATTTATTAACAAAGATGCAGAAAAGTATGAGGTTGGCCATGAATCCAACTTTTGTTACAAATGGCCCTCAGGAATATGTATATTTAAAAATAAAAAGGCGTTCAACAAAAGATATGATTAATATTAATATTGATGTACTAAGAAAAATATCTGGTTGAAAATGGACGAACCAAATAATTCCGATCGTATCAATCAAAATTCCAATTATATCAACCAGATTCCTTGTGGATTGAAGCAGAAAATTCTGATTCGTCCATTTTCAACAGAAATTCTAATTAATCCAACATTTTTTTCTCAGTGTGTATTTATCAAGACAGGAATATTCAACTGCCATTATTAGCTTTAATTTATACAGATATAAATCTCGAAGGGAAACGCTGCTCCGCAACGAAAGGTGCTTCGAGCATCACGACGCGACGATATACATGTAGCTTTTCAGCACTTTGTAGAGACATACAGGCGAGGCGCGGATTAGCGAACACGCGCGCGTGTGGGACTAGTGATACTGGTGCAACAACTTTCTAGAGTGTCGGCGGGGCCCGAAAAAAGAGCAAGAGCCACGGAGTAGCGGTGCCGGCGAGAGACCGCGAGCTACCTGCCCGCGCCGCAGGTCTCCTCGAGAATACCCACGGGATTGCGTAACAACCGCGCGCGCGTGATCACAACCCGTGTGCAACAATGTTGGCGGGTTGGGTCTTGGGTCGCCCAGAAATCGATTTCATAGGGAATCATTGTGTGCCGCCTTTCGGAACGTGTTTACCATGCTCGCGTACCGGGTCCGCGTTGTTTTTTTTTTTCAAAGATTCAATTTGCGTGACGCAACTTCGTTTCGCGAATCTTCGTGAAACGCGAATTTTTCTAATCGATCGTTCGGCTTTCACGTGCGAGCCGCGGAGATCCTCGCCTTTGCCTCGATCGAGGGGATCGGAACGTAATCTGAGGCAATTGTATTGCGGTCTCTGAAGTTATGTAGGAGTATAAAGTTACGTACGAAATTAAACTACGTATGGAATTTAATGATTGAGCGTTTCAATTTACAGTCAATTCCAAAAGACTGCTATTAATTGATAAAAGTTAGGATTGATAAATTTATTCTATTATAAACTATGTAATCTTCCTTTAAAGTTTTACATCCAACGAAAAAGACAAAGAATCGATTAACCAAAAATTAGTGACAGTTGCTTTTCAGATTCGCAATTCATATCGAGTTAGATTTTTATTATAAAAACGTACGAAGCGTTATATAAAGTATTAAGTAAGTGAGCGATGATAACTATCGAACGAATATTTATTTTTACAATACTACGTATAAAGCCCAGTTTCACCAATGTAAGATTAACTTTAATCTCGATTCAATTGACTCTTTTTCTAATTTTAAGAATCACTAACTTATTCCTCGAAAAAAAAAAGACAGAAAAAATAATCGCCGATCGCGCGAGTTAATAAATTTTATATTCATCTCGAAATACATTTTCGGTAAGCGGTTCTCGCATGGAAGCGCGCATGTAATGTCAGGAGAGGGAATGTTGCGTGAGGATAATGATATAGTTGGTAAACGGGTAAAAGAAACAAGTACAAACACTCACTTGCTGCTATAACACACTTTATCAAAATCCAGCAGAGCACGCCGCTTGAAACAGTTTAGTTCCAGTCCTTTTCTCTCGTCTTCCCTCGTTCCTTATTATTTTTATTTTATTTTCCTTCAATCGCCTCGAAAATACGCTACGAAGAGTCCACGCATTATATCATATGCACGCCGCGCGTATCCGCGCCAGAGAGAGAGGTACGTCGTCGTCGTCCGCGAGGAACGTTAACGGCTACCTGCGCGATTCTTACTGCGGCGATCCGCTTTGATAATTACAGCGATGCGAACGGTTGCGAACGATATTTCCATGGGATCCAGCGACGGGTAGGAGAGGAGCGGCGAAGGACGACGGGGGACGGAGAGAAGAGGAGAGGAGAGTGCTCCTGATCGGAGGATCCCTTTCCGCAAATGCCAGTCCGCCCTCTCGCACGCACAGCTGATTATCGATTAATATAGTTGTTGATTCCACGCTTGCGAGGAGCTTCATTGAATTATCCTTCCGATCGAACGAACAAATCGCGTGGGTAGGTTCTCCGTCTCTATCACTTTCCCCCTTCTCTCTTTCTCTCTCTCTTTCTCTCTCTCTCCTTCTCCCTTTCTCTCACAGAGTATGCTTATTTTACGAACGCGAACATCGATGATGTACCTTTGGCGCGCACTTCCTTCTTTATATAATAGGATTACGACGTGAGATTGCGAGAGGAGTTTCAAGTCCGTCTATATAGAAACCGCGCGGCAACCCAAATTCACATGTCGAGGCTCGAGAAACGGCGGAGCTCCCTCAATTCTCCAGGAAGGACACGAATTGCGTGAGCTTCTGCAGCTGCTCCTCCGTCAGGCAGATCTTGTCCGATTGGCTGTACTGTTCCTCATCAATCTGTTTGCGTGGTTGCACTATGGTACCGTCAACAGTCCAGCCCCTGTCGATAGCTGCCTGTCGCGCCTCGTCCAACGACATTCCGCTCATCGTTGCCATGGTCGTCAGGTTTAGGGAGGAGTATGCCTTCGATATCAGCCTCATCACTCGTTCTCGAACATTGTCTGCAAAAATCGGGGTCGAAATCGGGGGAGGTTCCGTTAGCGGTAACTCCTCTTGTTTAATAAAGAACGATAAGTTCGATTAAAGAGTGACTCCAATGTGCTGTGTAGATTCCGCTTGAATAATCGATTATCGGCCGGCGTTGTAAGCGATAATTATGTAGACGGTGGGTTTAATAACAATTGATTGTCGTTAATTATAATAAGGTACATATTTAGTCCTTGCTTCTACAGATGTAGGGCGCTAAATGAGGAAAGCAACTTGCCGTAGTTAACACGAAGTTGACCCGCATATGGTATTCGTTAAAATATTCTTTTATATGTATATGCTCAACAAATGTAATCATCGGCATCGTAATACTTAAGAGACATTAGCAAACGACAATATATTAGAATTATTTGAAAAACAGTAAATATCGCATCTGCCACGACTTGACAAATTTTTATCGTTATTATAACCGGTAATCTCTGAACGTTCGCGATAATTACGCACTTTTATACGCAAATATCTTTTTATAGATCAGGGTTGCCACAAATTCTTCATTCAAAATTCCATAACTTTTCTCTGATTTCCAGACAAAATTTCATTATTTTCCTTGATGCTTTCAATAACATTTTGAAATTTTTTCTAGTTTTGTACTGATTTAAAAACGTTAAATATTTTATTGAGAGGCAATTTAATACAGCAATATAAATTACTATTAATATTGTTGATACTTGCGTTTAATTGCTAAGTTGGTAATATTCCAAAATTGTGTAGAGATGATGTACGCATATTAAGCTTCTTTAAGGCTAAGAATTTTTTTAATTTTCCAGAAAATTTTGCAAAATTCCCTGACATTCTTCTGATTTCTTTAATTTCCAGTTTTGTGGCAATCCTATAGATGTCTACTTGCTTACACAAAAAACTATAAATATCTCCTTGCTTGTATAAAAAAATGTATATATAATTTTTTTAATCGACTGATGTCGCTAATTATCCTTCTTTCTGTTCTTAATTATCTTCAGTCTGTTTAAGCGAACTAAATGTTTTTTATCAGTCCTAAATAGAGCTCTTAATTTTCCGGAAAAATAAAATCGAGGGAAAAAAATGTGTATTTTTCGGTTTTTTTTCCGAAAAATACGAAAAAATTTAAAAAAAAACTCTCTTATAGTACTCTTAATTTTCTAGAAAAATAAAATCGAGGAAAAACCTAAATTTTTTCCATTTTTTCCGAAAACATATTTTTCACTTATATTTGAACTTAATGATAGAACGTTGCTTTAAATTATTTTAAAAAGTTATTTTATTTTAAAAAATTGAAGATTTGTCTCAAATTTCAAATACAATGATACGATTGATACGAATTATGAACAATACGAACGAATACGAAGATACGAAACGAACGATTGATATGATTACGATATTTACGAACATATCTGCAAACTTTGTCGTACAGCACAGCAATACGTATTAAAAGTAAAAGAAATTTAAATATTTCTTTTACTTCTTTTTACTTCTTATTTTACTTTCTATTACTAAAAATTAATATTTAAATATAAATAACATTATTTAATAAAGAAAAAAAGACTGGAAAAATATGGCAAAGAAAAAAACCCGTTTTTTCCAGATTCTCCGAAAATTTATTCAGATTAAGAACACTAGCCTTAAGTTTATTATTAACTTTACTTTTTGCCTTATCGACTTACCTTTGAGGGCTGTCATAACATCTTTGATGTCTTCGCTCCATTCCACGTTTAGGGCTGTGTGAACCGCGGGCCAGTTGCGTTGCCACATGTATTGTCCTACCGTCCATACCCGTCCGAGCTCCTCGTGGGCGGTTTTTACATCCGGAGGGATACGCTTCCAGAGGTACTTTGCGTTGCATCTACGATAACCGTCGTACATTCAAGCGGGCCAATCGATAAGGAAAACCGATCGTGCTCCCGGGCATCTCGAGCGTGATGCAAAAATAAAATTGACCGCAAACAAGTCACCGCTTCGGCTTAACGAAATATTTTATGCGACGTTTGTGCTCTTGACGTAATGTTCGTCATATAGCTTAGTCGCGAGAAACAGGGAAATAAAGAGACTGTCAGAGTATCCAAGTCAAAATGTTTCGAATAGTTATTATACGAACATGAATGCACCGCGAAAAAAACAGAAAAATAGCTCGATTATAGATAAAACTATTGCATTTTAAATAAAAAGATAACCTGTTCATATGACAATAAATAAGATATAAAATTATGAAATCACACGATTTTTGAGAAAATTGAACATTATCAAACTTTAAGATGACAAAGCAAGCAATTATAAATTTATTCTTTAGAATTTTTTTTAACATTTTTTTTTATCACTTTGCGGTTAAATGCTTGTATTGTAAAAGAAATATAGTCTATTAACTAGTAATTTATATATTTAACTAATTATAAATTAAAAATCCATTAAGAACAAATCTTTCTTTTAAAATTTATAAATTGAAGGCAACTACTTTTTTAAATAGTATTGTACAACACATACATAATATTTAACAAATAAAAATTGTATTATTTTCTTGAAGAAAATATTATTCATCATATATTAATAATAATATAAAATCACAAACAATTATAGTAGTCTTCTAAATATATATAACCTAATACAACATACTAACATAGTGATTTTATAAATCCATATAATCTATATAATCCAACACATTTTAAAAGACCTATTCTATAACTCTTAATGACTGTAACTGCAGCATTACAGTGTCGTTGCTCAGGTTTTGTACATGGTAAAAAAGCTATGCAACGACACTGTAATGTTACAGATAGGGCCATGACACATAAAAAACTTAAGGCAGTAAGATGTAAGCAGTAAGGAAATCAACATGTTGAATTGGCTACTGCTTACATTATAGCCTTACAGACTCTATTGTGATTGGTCAATTCACTTATTGCTTACATTTTACTGCTCAAGTTTTTTTATGTCATGGCCCTTACAGTCATTAAGGCTTGTTTTCACAATATATGGTTACCTAAAGATTAAAGGTTACCAACAGATTCATCAATGAAATTCATTCATAAATTTCTTGGTTACCTTTAATCTTTAGATAATCATATATTGTGAAATTGAACCTAAGAGTTACAGAATACGCCTCTTAATGAAAAATAAATCAAATAAATGACAATAAAGCAGTTGCTGCGTTCAGTAAAAAAAGCATCTTTATACCTGTTGTAATGATTAGCTTTGTCCTTAGTTTCTCATTGGATCTAAATATATAAACCGATCGTATTAAAGAATCATACAACAGTTGCAAAGCTGCTTTCTCCGTTGAACGCAACCAGTGAAAAAGATTTTGTACTCACAAATCATTCTGATGGAGGTAGACAGCCAACAGTCGCATGTAGGCTTGTGCGCTTACAACTCCAGTTGGAGCCTGAAACAGTAGAAAATAAATAATTGAAATTTTTCTACTCATACCAGCGATATTCGAAGCAAAATTTAATTTAAGTACTAACGCCACGGACACAAAAAGAGCGAACAGAATCGACGACGGCCGACATAACCTATAAAACGCTCTTCGCTCATATAATTGCGAGACTCACCTCTAATTCGCTTATTTCTAATTCGTTCATCAACTTGTTAAGCTCAACCGTGCAACTGGGCACCATGATGACAATTCTGTTAACTATTGCGACGGCACGAAATCCCAAAAATGCGCCGACATGGAGACAACGAGCGGCAAAACGAAACGCAATGACGCGAAGGACACAAACAGCTGAGCCCAACGCGGCGCGGATCGAAAAATTAACAAGCTTACTGGCGCCATCTCTTATTTGACGCTGCATACTACTAGTCTTGTTCTACATGATCGGTAACTGAAAACTTTTTTATCGATAACGTCGAGTATCTGCTGTTGATATTTTGATGAATATTTATTTTTTACACTCTAATTTATATTAATTATTTTTCAAAATTTGTAATTTCAAAATTTTTTTAGAATTTTTCTATATAGTTTTATAACTAACTGATAGAAAGTCATCAAAACTTTTCTGATTTTTAATACGAATTAGTACACTTCGGAAGTGTTGAGAAAGTATAAATTTTTTTTTTTTTTTAGTATTATTTGTACATATGTGAAATCAAATATTTTAAAGATTTCTTGTTCGAAATTTCTGAAGAAAACTAATCTCTGAAGAAAATCTGTAAAGTTTAACTTTTTGAGAAATGTTTGGAGAGGGGGGGGAATTTAGGGTATAACAGTAAATATTCTTCAAAATATTATGAGATATTATGAGAATATTTTTCATTAGAGTAACATAATATTTATCTGTTATTGATATAGCTTTTATTTATGTCTTCCATATACTTATCGGTGTTCCAAAACTCATCGAGGAAGAGGTATTTGCGAGGGGATTGTCTCCCTCCTCTTTTCCTGCTCTATCTCGTCCCCTGGCCCTGTCACTCTCTCATTTGTGGCAATATATAAGTAGAGAGGTAACATCCTGTATCTGAGCGTTATAGTTAGATGGCAAGGTAGAACGGCAACATTTTATTATTCACACTGGCGAAGTATGAATCGAGATGTAATTACTGTAAACATCCTTCAAGGTGCTAAGTGTCCTGTGTAAAAATGACAATGACATGGAAACGAATTGAGGAACATTCGGGAGTAGGTGAGGATTAGTTTTCCTATACGAGGAATGAATAACCTGCCACTGGGAAATTCCAACATCCTGGGAGGTGCCCTCCCGAGTTCAGATAAATTCTCGTTGCATCGTCGTAACGCGTCCTCCACATTTTGACAGACTTGCGTCCGGATATCGAATTTTCAGCTTAAATACCTCACGCATGATATTTTCGCGAATATCAAATATTTACGTGACAGCATTCAGATGATACAAATGACAAATTGTAAAAGTATCGTGTGTTTCTCTAGTTTTAGTTGATTTAAAAGACCTTTGATGTCTTTAGAAAATAACGTTAATTATTTCAAATCTTGTTTTTAATGATGTCGATAAATGTTTTGTTGAAATGCATGTTGATTATTTGTTAAGAAAAAACACTGTACAACACCCTATGTTTCACTCACATTTGTGTTTTGTCTCTACGAACTCAGTATGGAACATATCAATATATACAGTATTTGAAAGTCAATTTGAAGATACAAATTTTACATTCTAAAACTATTTTTAAATTATGATGTAAAATTAAGTAAATAAAATGTTAGATTTTATTAATGGACATGCAAACTCTCCAAAGAATTATAATCCTGAAATTAATATATATATATATATAGAGAGAGAGAGAGAGAGAGAGAGAGAGGGGACAATGTTTCACAACTTAAATTTTGTCGAACTATTCTATCCATAATTCCTTCAAAAACTATATTCCTGAAAAATCACTGGAATGCTAAAATCACAGACACGTACCCTGTATTTATTTTTGTATTTTATCACTTTATTTAGCCGTCCATAATTTTGCACACTCAATCCCGCACGCAATATGCTTAACGGTTGGAGAGGTTGTACAAATAACTGCGGAATGTGCAGATTGGTATTACGGTCGCAGCAAGTTTAAGGGTACATGTGGAATTTTTCCAAAATCCTACATACATATCCTACAGAAATCAACAAATACGGATAACTTAGTACAAGAGATCACTAACGTCTTAAGAGAATGGGGACATTATTGGAAACATTTATATGTGGTATGTATAGAATACTTGTTATAGACAGTTTGCTTATTTCTGGAAATAAAAAGAGTACTATATACAGGGTAGATATAACTTGATAATTCTGTATGTATAGACACATTCCGAGCACTTCAGAACAATGCAGCAGCAAATTTTGGATGCAATTGGATACAGAAGCAAGATTTTGAGTGGGACTTTAACAGTAGACGAGTTAAAGGATATGAAGAGATTGGCAACAGCAAAGATAGACACTGGAAATCAGCTGTTAGGTTTGGATATGGTGGTTCGAGATGAGCATGGCAATATTTTGAATCCCATGGAGACAAGCACTATCCAATTGTATTACCATCACGAGACTGCTGCGGAGAGAATAAGAAAAGCGTGCAATGATACTAAGAAAAAACCCTATAAGCCACAAGTACCTGTATATTCACATATCTTCTTTGTCAGTGTGAGGAATTTTGTATGTAAAATGGCAGAGGACGTAGAACTACTGTTGACTTTATACGATGGCAGAGAGATGAAGGCTATCACAGAGAATTACGTGGTATCATGGAGTAAAGAGGGACTCGCAAGGGACATTGATCAGTTGCACAATCTTAGAGTATTGTTCACGGATCTTGGTTCCAGAGATTTAACAAGAGACAAAGTTTATTTAGCCTGTTACGTAATTAGAATAGGTGGTATGGAAGCCAAAGAACCAGATCACCGTCGCTCAAGTGTTACACAAGCCAATCAAACAAAAATCAAGAGCGCGGAAACTATGAGAAGACCGTTTGGTGTAGCCGCGATGGATATTACCTTATTCATTACCGGCAAGCTTGAGGGTGATGTTGAGCAACATCATTTTATACCTTTTGTACAGTAAGTACATACTTCAGTTTTAATAAGATTAATATTTTGGTTTTAATAAGATTAAATAATATAGCATTCATGATTAAAATGTCAAAGGAAAGCATTATGATGGTTCTTACAAAATCGAAGTAGAATTCTTTTTGTTGGTTTTCTGCTTTTGTTTCAGATGTTGTGAGAAAGATAGCCTTGATGGTACGTTACGTAGAATTATTGCACAAAAAGAAGCAAATATTCAGAAACATGTCAATGGTAATATTGCCAATGTCACTGGGGGACAAGGACTATGGACTAGCTTAAAATTATTAAGGGGTGATCCGAAACAGGTAAGTTTTAAAATAAAATTATTTTGTGAAATTTTTTTTATTTTAATTATGCTATAAAAGGAAAATTATATTTTGCCATTTTTAATACTTTAAAGGTACGCGATGAAAACCCACATTTGGTACTGGGAAATGTTGCAATTGCGCGTAAAATGGGATTCCCAGAAGTTATTTTGCCGGGTGACGTACGCAATGATCTGTATTTAACATTAATTAGCGGTGAATTCAGTAAAGGCTCCAAATCTACAGACAAAAATGTAGAAGTAACGGTTAGTGGGAACATAAATTAAAAAAAAAATTGTATTCTCTACACGCTTATACATATATATGAGTATTTGCAAATTTTAACAGGTTAAAGTATGTAATGAACATGGCATTGCAATTCCCGGAGTTATGACATTAGGTGGCGGCGTGTCTCCAATTGATGAGTATCGTAGCGTTATTTATTATCACGAAGACAAACCTAGATGGTGCGAAACGTTTAAGATTGCCATACCTATAGAAGAATTTAAGCAGGCCCACTTAAAATTTACGTTTAAGCATCGTAGTTCTAACGAAGCGAAAGATAAGTCTGAAAAGCCATTTGCTTTAAGTTACGTTCGATTAATGCAACGCAATGGAACGACTCTACAAGACATACAACATGAATTGTTGGTTTATAAATTAGAACAGAAGAAGTACGAAGAGAGCGATATATCTTACTTTAAATTGCCATCAACACGTGGAGAATTGGTATATTTATTTATTTGATAAAGAGATACAAAAATTAATATTCCTGAATGTCGTGCATTTTATTTTATTTTTTTCTTTATTTTTGTTTGTGTGTTTTA
Source organism: Trachymyrmex cornetzi (assembly GCF_001594075.2). Taxonomy (NCBI): domain Eukaryota; kingdom Metazoa; phylum Arthropoda; class Insecta; order Hymenoptera; family Formicidae; genus Trachymyrmex; species Trachymyrmex cornetzi. The sequence continues at coordinate 1,034,999 of NW_017300322.1, forward strand.
GGCTGAATTAAATATGGAGAAAAAGCCAAGTTTAGGATCTTTAACATTAACCAGTAAGGATAGCTTTTTAATAGCAACTAATATTTGCTCAACTAAATTGACCCAAAATGTAGACTTATTAGGTTTACTCAATTGGGCGTCACACAATACGGACTTAAAAGAATCTTTAGCTGCTTTAATGAAAGTTGATGGGGAGGAAATAGTAAAGTTTTTGCAGGTATAACAATAAATCTAATTTATCGAAAACGAAAATTATGTATACATAATAAAAAATAATTTTTTTATAAAGTATAATTATATTCTGTTTTTTTAGGATGTTTTGGATGCTTTATTTAACATTTTGATGAGTAATTCAGACAGTGATGTTTACGATGACATGGTCTTTGAGTGCCTTTTATATATTATCGGACTCGTGTCCGATAGAAAGTATCAGCACTTTCAACCAGTATTAGATTTATATATTTCTGAAAGTTTTTCTGCAACTCTCGCATATAAGAAATTAATTGCGGTATTGCGTAAACGTATAGACAGCGTTAGCAATGGCGATGGTCAGGAACGAGATTTATTGCTTAAGACAATGAAAAGTTTGCAATATTGCATGAGGTTTATTGTCGAATCTCGTCTTTTATTTACTGAGTACGTTTTATTTATTATTACATATATAATTTTTTTATACATTATGTAATCGTAAATAAAATGTTTTATAAAATTATCTAAAATAGGCTGTGAGTAGGTACTCCAAAAAAGAATTACTTTCAATTAATATTTGTAATTTATTTTAAAAGGTTAAATCAGGATGAAGAAGAATTCTCACAAACTTTAACTGATCTCTTACGATCTATCGTTAATCTCATGAGTCACGAAACAGATGGTACTCTGTTGGTTCAAGGAGCCTGTCTCAAATACCTACCAACAACGATACCTCATTTATTAAGAGTTTATAGCGGCAAGCAACTGAGCACGATTTTAACAGATTTACTTGTGACTTTACCAACCGGTAGATTAACCAAACAAAAAATGATGACAGTAAACGACATTGTACACAGTCCGCTTTTTTTAAATGCAGACTGTAGAGCGATTTTATTACCGAGAATTACTATACTTGTCAGAGATTTACTGGAATCCAAAGAGGAGGTAAGATGTTATAAAGTATGCTATTTCCTAATGCTATTTCTTAACTTACAGTTTAAGCGATATGAAATGTTCACATTATTTTTCAATCTCACAAAAAATAATATCAGTTCATATACTTACATATTTTCGCAATACATGATGCGTCCTAACTACATAAATTTACATGTAACTGGATTTGTTGAAATTCACGAATTTTCACTTACATTTAATATCATTCAGTGTGACGTGCGATAAATATCATTGTTCGTGCTTTCCGTGCAGCCTGCGATCCCTCCGCCACGCATCTTTCTGACTCTTCTCTCTCAATCTTCTCTTTTTACAGAGGATGTCTCTTCATTTTTATTTTTTAATTTGTGATTTTTGTTCTAATTAAATTCTTTGTTAAACTCTAGTTAATTTTACATTTAAAAAAGAAATAGTTACATAAAATATGATTTCAGAAAATTCAATAAAAATAATGACAATTAGTAAGTTGCATTACCTGAAAATATAACATATTGAAAGACATCCTTTACACTTACTTTTGATAAAGCATGAAAAGGGAAATGTATACGACTTGAAAAAGATTGAAACTTGGAATGTAGCATGTGTTTGTTTAGTAATGTTATTGTATAATGTTTATTCTGCATTGTGCGATTTTTCCGTAAGATTATTTGATATAAAGTTTATATGACATAGAAAATTTAAAATTATTAGATAAAAGTCTGTCTAATCTACTTCTTCTCTGATGTACTACGGATACTTTTCTAGTATTGATATTTCATGATACTGTGTCCTTTCTGCAGTTCTATATTTACATTGTGGTGTCGGAAAATTTTCAGTAATGTAGTGTATACATCTTTAGAAAAAATGGTATTGTTTTTTTTTCAACTAACAAGGGTTGTTTCATTTTTTTGTACGGTTTGGTTTTGGTTAATGGCGTTTAAAGGGGCTATCGAGTACGCCTGGAAAGAGCGTGGCGAAGGTAGCCAGGTTGCTCGGCGAAAATCGGCATCGGCTCAACCAACATCGCGGCTACTCCGAAGAGGTAATTTTTATCATAAATGCAGGAAGTCTCTTATGTGGATAAATAATGTGTTTTTCATGGCATCATGATTTTGAGACTATTTAACATAGAACTTTGATGTATCTGCACTTATATATGTTGTGTTGCATTAAAATTTTAGCATCGGTGATACGTAAGTTTTTTTTTGTATGAATGTACAGATTGCATAGTGTATCCCGTTTCACACACTAATTTAGATGTATCAGATTTATATATATTCGCAATAATCTTTTTATTTATATTTTATAGACGTACACAGTATGTTTGAAATTTTCCTAAACAAAAATTCTAAACAATTAACGAATTTAAATATCAGCTTTTATTCATATTAGGCTTTTACATAGTCCCCTCCCTCTCGACACACGCAATAAAACGGTGATACAATTATGAATTGGAAGTTATTATATGGTACTTCTTTTCCAGAATCGCCTTCATTTCATGCATCCCATTACATATCTGTGAATCGCTGATACTTCGTAAAAAAATTATTTTAAGTGCAATTTTATCTTGGAAAATATAAAAAAGTGTCGGGATTAAATCAAGTAAATACGGATGGGTAGATGGTAGATTACTATTATCTGTCAGTTGGCCAAAAACTGTGAAACAGTCCTAACTGTGTGTACGGGCGCATTGGCGTGCGAATTTGTACCTATAGGTAAAATCGTAAATTCAGCGTTATAATGCATCAGCTAAATGCGATTCTGTAAAAGGAATATTATAATAGTTTCCAATCATTGTACCATTCTATTGCGCGTATCGAAAAGGGAAAGAACTATGTAGAAACCTGACATAAATAATAGCTAATACGAATGATGTTTGAATTTGTTGATTTTTTAAGAATTTTTAAAGAATTTGTGTTTGAAAACTTTTTAAATATACTGTGTAGATATAATTCACAAAGCAATCTACTTTTTATATCTGTTTTTTATATTTCTGTAGGTGGAATTGTGCGTCAAGATCTTATCTGACATTCTGGAACTGACTTTTAGAAAAGACATAGGTAGCACAGTTTCAGATGTCAAGGAGATAATGTTAACAGCCTTACGTACCATTATACAGACAGTTATATCAATGGACAGAGAAAATCCTTTAGTTGGAAATTTAGTTTCAGTAATGTTGGCGATATTCAGGTATATTTAAGATTCCAAAAATATAAAACAAAAAAAATCTAAAAATTGTGGAAAGAACAGGGACTGAAATATCTTTTCGTTTTCCTTCTTAATCTCTTTTCAGACAAATGACACAACTCCATTATGAAGTGTATATCAACCATTTTGGAACTAAAATAGATTTACTTGACTTTCTTATGGAGATACTGCTTGTCTTTAAAGATCTGGTTTCTAAAAGTGTATTTCCCGGAGACTGGTGTGAGATGATCATGCTCCAGAATAACATTATTTTGAATTCTTTACGGTACTTCTCGGCCACAATTAGAGATTATTTTTTTACTGAATTTGAGCAACAAGCATGGTCAAATTTCTTCCATTGTGCTATTGCATTTTTAACACAGCCTGCCTTACAATTGGAAACATTTACATCAGCGAAACGAAATCGTATTATTAAGCGCTACAAAGATATGCGCAGGTATGTCTCTTACGTAATATAATAATTACGCAGAATGTTTCAAGGCTATCACAAATCAACAAAATTAAAGATTCAAATAGAAAGAACACTTTTAACATTGAGACAAATTCTTAGTCCATACATTTTATGTATCATTTTTAATGTATGTTTAATCATATTTATTAAATATTATATTGTTAAATAAAATAAAACGAATATTTTCTCTTTTGCTACGTTACAGAGCAACTGTGTTCGAAATTAGATCTATGTGGTTCAACTTGGGTCAACACAAAATACTGTTTGTACCCGCTTTAGTTGGTGCCATTCTTGAAATGGCATTAATACCCGATACTGAATTAAGAAAAGCTACTATACCTATTTTTTTCGACATGATGCAATGCGAGTACTATAGTTCACGTATAGTAGAAGGATATGGGGATACTAAGCGTGATCCTGCTCATATCAAAGCTAATTTTACAGAATATGAAAACGAAATGATTGCAAAACTGGATATTCTGGTATAGTATTTTGTATACATAATTTTATATATAAAAATACTGAAAACAGAACAGAGTCTTAATTGAAATTGACTTTGATAATTATATTAGTGAAAAGTCACTTCATGAAAGATTTGGTTTTTACAGGTCGAAGGAGGTAGAGGCGACGAATATTTTCGTACACTGTGGACTGATGTTATGGGTTCTTTATGTGAAAAACATTCTACAATGCGAGAGCAAGGCTTACGTTTCGTAGATACTATATCTAGACTCATGGAACGCTTATTGCAATATCGCGATATTATTCACGCCGAATCCCAAGAGCATCGTATGCTTTGTACTGTAAATTTGTTGGAATTCTATTCTGAGATTAATAGAAAGGAAATGTATATTAGGTAAATGCAAAAAATCTATATTTTTATAATCTTATATTTTTATAAATCAAATGTGTTTTAATTGTCTTTTAATTTAGGTCTGATTAAATGTGATTTTGGTTTAGATTTTTTAATATTTTAAATATTCCGTAAATAAAAAGGTTTAATGCAATAAATATATGGATATTAAAACATATTAAATGATTTTCTTTATATGTTTTATAGATATGTGAACAAGTTGTGTGAATTACATCTAGAATGCGATAACTATACAGAAGCTGCTTATTCTTTAAAACTCCACAGCCAGTTATTAGCATGGAGTGATCAGCCTTTATCACCTTTGTTAATATCACACAGGTAACATTAACAACCAATATTAAATAGTTTATATAAGCTTGTTTGGAGATGAAATTAATATTAAAAAATTAAATCATTTTTCTAGATATCCTTTATGTCAAACGCATCGTGAATTGAAAGAAGCGTTATACAATGATATTATCGATTATTTTGATAAAGGAAGAATGTGGGAATGCGCTCTTGCCGTTTGCAAGGAACTAGTTTCACAATATGAAGAGGAAACATTTGATTATTTACAATTATCCGTCTTACTAATACGCATGGCAAAGTTTTATGATTGTATAGTAAAACAGTTAAGACCTGAACCAGAATACTTCAGAGTCGCATATTACGGCAAAGGACATCCTGCTTTTCTTCAAAATAAAGTACTTTCACGTATTTAACATATCTTTAATCATTGTTTATTTTTGTTCTTTGTTCAATGAAATAATATATTTGCGATATAGGTATTTGTTTATCGAGGAAAAGAATATGAACGACTTAGTGATTTTTGTACAAGAACACTAAATCAGCTACCGAATGCAGAGCAAATGAATAAATTGTCTCCGCCCACCACAGAAATGTTAGAATCATATCAACAGTATGTACAAATTAATAAGGTAGAGCCACTAATGGATGAAAAAAGGCATCGTTTAAGTGGTAAACCAGTTACTGCAGAAGCAGTTTTAAGGTGCATATTTAACATTATAGTTTATGTAAAATTTCATTAGTTTTCTATTGTATTTTTATGATTATCATTGTTTTTATATTTTAGATATCATCGTGTAAATGATGTGCAGCGTTTTAGATTTTCAAGACCTGCTCCGAGAAAAGAAATCATTGCAGTAAATAGCGATAAAGAAAAGGAAGTAAATACTAGTACTAACAATAGCAATGAATTTGCCTCGTTATGGTTGGAACGGACAGTACTTGTTACAAGTTATCCGTTACCGGGAATTCTTCGATGGTTTCCTGTGACATCTAGCGAGACATATTTAGTCAGCCCCTTGAGAAACGCAATTGAAACTATGGAAGCTACGAACACGGCACTGAGAGATCTTATTATTGCTAACAAGTTTGTATAATATTTATATATATACAAATATATTAATTTATTTTATTCTTGATATGAGTTATAATCTTATATTGCAACTTTTTAACTTAAAACTTTTAATTTTTTAACTAATTTTTCAAAAAACCAAGGTTTATATGGGTCGAACTTTAATAATGAATCTAAAATTTGTCTACGTTGATTATTTCTACATAAAATTATACACATTATTGCATATTTTTTAATAATTTATAATGAATGTAACAAAGTGTTAAAATGAAATTGATTTACTTGTTTATTATTTTTGTTTATTATTTTACAATATAAATTTTTATGGAACTACTATTTGTTTTATACAGGAGTGATCCTAGTCTTCCATTAAATCCTTTGAGCATGAAATTGAATGGCATATTGGATCCAGCTGTTATGGGAGGTATCGATAACTACGAAAAAGCTTTCCTCAACGCAGAGTACAAAGATAGTCATCCGGACGAAAGTTCAGATCTTCTCAAGTTAGAAGGGCTCATTGCAGAGCAAATCCCTCTACTCAGTGTAGGTCTGCAGTTACACAAAACACGAGCACCTACCGAGTTGGCACCGTTTCATCAACGTTTAGAGCAATGTTTCATGTCTATGCGTAATCAAGTAGAAGCTAAATATGGAAAAAGGGTAAGTTTTTAATCATTCAAATCATATCTATCGAAATAATAATCAAGTTAATACTCGCATTAAATTTATAAATATATAATTTATTCTATAACACAGACCTGTGATTTACAAATTGAAAGCCTAACGCAAACTGTAACAATGCGAAGACCACCAATTTCAAGAGGAGATAATCACTGCCTATCCGAGTCAAATATGAATAATTCAGAGTAAGCTTTTCCATCCATTCTTGCACGGCATGTTTGCTATTTTATTAATAAGTTTATATATATATATATGTAACTAACACAGATATAACTATTGCATAGCATGTTATTGCTATATCACAATCATCATTATTAAAATAAGGCACAATATTTTCAAAAGTTATTAACTATCTTAAGAAGTAACATTAAAGCCAATTGTTTTTAACATTATCTTTACTTGTACATTAAATGTCAAAATAATACGTCCATTCTGCGAGACATAATTCCTAAGCAGTATATAAATAAAAACAAAATATACACAAAAATAAGTGTGTATATTTAAAATGTACAAAATCAAATATTGTTGATCTGGGAAATCTGTATAAATAGTAAAATAATATATATAGCTATTCTGTAATTACCCATTCAGCTGTGTAACTCACTACAGGGTATCTTCGCTTACAAGATCCCAAGTTGCAACGTTCAAGTCGCTTACATCGTTCAATTTTAACAACAACACACCTTCGAGTAATACTCAAAACGTCAATTTGTCAAGGTAAAGTCATCATACCAGTGTTAACTTACCTCCAGCACTAACTAAAAGTTAAAGCACTTCTTTTCGTAGATGAATTAGTGTAATCTCAATTATTCAAAGAAACAAAATATTTACGTATTTATACTTGGATTTTATATGAAATATACATATAAATATTCAATTTTAATTAATAATCGTTAGATGCACGAATTTATTTTATATTTATTAAAAATCACATTTTACGTTTATAGAAGATAAATAATATAAAAATGCCGTTTAGAACACATGATAGAAAAGAATGCAATATGATTTCAGGAATATTGCTGTTGGACCTGATAAACTCTCGCATAATACCTTATTATCCTTTCGTCGCACTTAATACTCCTATATAAATGTTCTCGTTCTTTTTACATTTTACATTTTTTAATGAAAGTATCATGCATAATGCTTAATATTATTTAATACTGCATAATGTTTACTTTTGCTTGTTTTTTTTTTTGTTAATTTTTATACCATTAATATACAAATTAATATATATCCTATCATACATATTGCACTAATCTAATTTATTTTATTTTACATACATATATATTCCGAGGGTAGGAAACATTCATAAAACAATAGAGTTACAATTAGCATTGAATAAATAATAATGAAGTTTATACATATTAAAAGAGGAAAGAACAATTTAAAAAATAAGTAATTTAAAATGCAAATGTAGAAGCATATAAAGTCTATTCTACAATTGCGTAAACGTAGTTGTAAGTGTGTAGTTGTAAAAATTCTCCAATCACAGCCGAATATGAGAAGAATATTCAACTGTGATTGATCAATTCTTACAATTACAACTATTTACTACGTTTATGCAATTATAGAATAGATTTAAGACAATAAGTCGATAAAAACTATTTTGAATGTCACATAGTCATGTTTCTATACATTATATGTATATTATATATATCATTCTATGTATTTAATTCTAAGTGTATACAAAAAGTGTATTTTATTTCTTTGTGATTATTATTGTGATCATTTTTATATCTGTTCATTTTTTTATTCTGCTTTTTATCTGCATGATTTTATTTTGCATAATAATGTCATAAATATCCCTGTAATATATATCTTCTTCACACACAACTGGCAATCTCTACTAAACTTCCTAAGTCTACAATAACTACGATAGGTAATTAAAAATATACACTTGTGTTACGAGATTATTGCAAAGCTCGAATGGTATCGCAATTATTATTCGATATTTCTCTTACCACAGTGATCCCTCAGCAAATATTAGCATACACATAACGTTTAGAAAATTTTATTTTAACAATTGTAAATTTTAATTTATTTTTTTGTGAAAATTTTATTTTAACAATAATAAATTTTAATTTATTTTATTATGAGATTCAATCGCGCTTATCTACTCAATCATGAATTGCGCATTGCTCAATTATAATAGTTGATCTTTATCTTTTCTATCTATCCAGAGTTGCAAGTTTTCTTTTTTAAATGATAGAGACATCTTTAACGCGAATATTCTTAATCTGTAGAAACAACTCTATACGTTCACACATCTTGTCAACGGCCTCTTTGCAAAAAGCATTGGGAAATTCGAGTCCAGGAACGTATAAGAAAAAAGATTCGAAGCGTAGAAGCTCGCGAAAGAGTGACTCTGCTACAGTGACAAAAACCGATCAACCGACCAGCCAGTGGTATACCACCACCGAAATATCTAGTTCAATTCAACAAGCAACATCGTCTGTTACATCGTTAATATCTAATTTACAATCAACACATATATTCGAGCTTCGACAAGAGGTAAAGACTTTGAACATTGTCTTATTGCTTACGACTTTCAAGTAAATATAATTAATAACTATAAACTTCTTTGCATACAGCTCACACCTAAACGTCCCCTGAGATCGGAAGCGGAGAAAGAAAGAAGAATGAGTAATCGTTGGTCTGGTCAATCTCACTACCTAAGAAACATCAACAATGGACTAGAATCAAGCGGTTTAGGGAAAGGAAATAGAGATAGCGTCGGCACAACTGATAGTACAGCATCTGAGGATGATCCACCACCGCCTTTACCAATTAAAATGCGTGAAGCCGATTATTGTAACCTTCCAGAGGAACTGTCCACTAATCGATCTGCTTTGAATAATCTGAACAAGTCTTCAGGACAGTGGAAAAACAAATTGCCGACGCCTACCGACGATGATGCAGACATTGTAGACAGTCATTCTAAACCGCCGACACCTCCACCGAAACCAAAAAGACCGGTTCACAATTTGAACAAGAATACATTTGCTTCTAACGATGTCGAAAATTCACTTGTTGAGGATTCGTCGACCGCATAATATAATATAATATGATATATAGACATCACGATGTTCACCTTGCCAAGCGTTGTGAACAAAATAAGCAATCATCTACGTTTATAAAAGCATTCTCCATCTAATTTTTGTATCGTCAATATTTAGAAGAGTTACCATTCATTAGAGTTAAAGTTATAATATATTTCTTTGTGCCTTTCTTTCGCGGTTTAGGATAAGCTAATAAGTATACGCTACTATGACACAAAATCCTTTACAAATGTACTCTGTACAACAGAAAGTATTGCTTTATATATAATGAACGAGCAGTGTTATTGACAAAGGAATCCAAAGTTAATATGGATTTAAAAGACATAATATTTTATAATTTATAATGCGCACATGTGACAAGGACTATAACGACGTCATTATCTGACATATAGCAATGCATTTGTTATATTTCTATTCTTATATATAGCGAAGTTTTGTGCTATATTTAAAGATTCAAGATTTTTATATTATCGAGATAAAACGACGTGAAAAAAGCAGGGAATTTGTGCTATATAAGGACGAAAATTGCGAAATTCACTTTTAACAATCGTTCATTCTAAATAAGCGTATTATTCACCGTTTTAATATTGCTTTATTACAATTTACATGCTTGCTGTAATATCCATTACAATGCGTAGCATACTATAGTAACGTCCATTTTTTCGATTAAAGACTTCATTTCAATATGACTTTGGATATATATATTCGTGGAAAATATATATTTTTTATAAATTTTGATATAAAAGGTATACATATATAGCTTTAATTATAATAAAAAACTTTGGAGACCTTTTACATTTTATACTAACCATTTTTGAACGGATTTGCTATTAATAATACAATATGCATTAAATATAATGAAAACAGTTAACGTTTTGCAATTTTCTGTTTGTTATAATATTATAATTTATTTTACAAATTCGATTTTTATAACATAATTATGAGAGTAGTTATAATTTAATCGCGACATATAGTTATTTAAATATTACCAAGAGCCATTGTGATCTAGTGGTAAAACAATTTATATGTGTTAATGTTTATATAAGTCATTCATACTTGTTAACAGCGAGACTATAGTCTTATATGTTAACTTATTTTTAAAAATACAAGAAGATATTGATTGTTTATAAACATATTCAACAAATATGCAGTAAATGATAATGCATATGCTTTTCGCATATCTGGATTCATCCAATTGAATAATGTAATGATTACATGGTCGTAATACAGTCATATATCAAGTGTGCTTCCTAATTGAGCACAAAATCAGAGTAAAAATTTAAGTGAATTACAAGAAGTTATAATTTTTAATTTTATATTCATGAAGACTTTATAATCAATCAGGGTACCGATTTGCGTTGCTTTTTAGTTACAGCATATTCTAAAAACTTACTGTCAGAAACAGTCGTTTATACCGTTAAAAGTTATTTATTACATTTTTCATCATTATTACTTGAGTCTCATGCCAAAGAGATTAGTGCTTTATTTATTAAAAGCGTTAGAGAGCATTATATGTATTGCTAATAAAAAGTAGTATCGTGTAATATATTTGATATTTATCTAATGCACGAAGCTAAAGAATCAGTAAGCTAAAAAATAAAGAGCTTAATAGTTTATTCATTATTATAATAATTAATGTAATAAAGATCTGTATTCAAAGTTATTGTTCTTATGTTAGTTCAACTTGTTTACTTATTTACGGAATTTGTTCCGAAAAAGAAAACAAATATATATAACTGTGTTTGAGCAGAGCATTTATGAATACAGTTCTTAGCTTTGACACCAATTTTGTTATGTAATCGAAAAAATTGACAATATATTGATTCTAAAAATTAAAAAATTTAATATAGTGCGATTTGCTTTCCTAATTATATAACTAATTACTATTAGGGGACTAATGTACCATCTTTGTATCTAAACTGAAACAATCTTTCTTTTTTTCTAAAAATTAAAAGCCTATAACGGTTGAACCTGGATCTTTTAATGCTTAGAATAATTCAATCTTGAATTACTATATATAATATATATGTACTTGCATATATACAATATTTGTAGTCTTTTTGAACTGCGCATCAAATTGTTTTTCCGGACTATAAACACAATTAAACTACTTTAGTAATCGCGAATTAAATTGACAAGCAATTTTAATAATTTGGTGCTCAATCAGGCATCATATTATAAATATGTTAATACGTTGAAAAACTTTCTTTTTTTATTCTTACGTATAATTAATATATACTGCACAACACTTTCATACAAATCAATTTTTATTTAGTATGCTTTAATTTATTTAACTACATTTACATATATCGACAGACATTAATTATAAACAAGTGCCATTTAAATTATTAAATTTATACACACTATATAATACATTTCTCCTATATAAACAAAGTGATAAATATATATACATGCTAAATATCAAATCAATTTTATTTATAAAAGACGAAATAATTTGATATAATCCCAAGAATTCCTACTTTTTAATAAGCAATATAGTTACATACACGCGCATACACACACGCACACACACTTCATATATTATTGACTAATTATTTGCTATAAAAATATATTTTATACTGTTTGTTATGAAAGAAATTTTACAGTGACATTTAGAAATCTAATTTTACGAAATAGATCCATGCATGTTTTATAATAAGTATATTATGATGTTAAGGTAATGATAAAGATGAATTCGGAAAATAAATCGACTTACAATTTGTTTTCCCCATGCAATAATTGTATCATCTATAATTAATATCTAATTAATTCTATTTAATTAACATTATTTTCAGTTTTTCTTAAAATAGGTTTAAAATAAGTTTATTAAGTTTATATATCACTAAAATAGTTAATCAATTTCTTCTCTTTTATAAAATATTTATCAAATGTAAATACTTAATTTTATAATTATAATAGGAATTAGGCCAAATTATAAAATGACAAATAGTATGAATTTATAATAGATGTCATCTTCATTTAAATTAATAATAATGTATAACATCTATTAATGACTTACTACTTGTTATTATTGTATAATAATGCCATCAATAATAAAATAGCACTTATTTTAAATCTGCTATTTAACTTTGGTTGGAAGTATGAGAAAATACGTCTCTTCCCCCCCCCCCCCCATAGGTTCACAGATACATGAATATGCACATGCGTATATTTTTATTTATATATTAAATTCATAACTATATATATTATACTGACATCGCAATATAGAACGCTAAAAATCTTCACATTCTATGTATGTAAAATATAAAAGTAGAAAATATATATATCGAGATGCTATTCAGTTTTAATAGAAAAATAACATAATGCAGTCGTGTGCACAGTATTCTTAAGAACAGGTAATCTGGAGTGCTAAGTTGTGTCATTTCGCTGTCTTCTTCAGAAAAATGAATAAATATTTTGTTTCTCTTTTAACTATAGCAAAAACTAAAATAATTTTCTCTAGTAGATAAGAGAAAATTAACGTATCTAAAGTGTTTGACTGTTCAATAGTTTCATATAGTATGAATAATCGAAAAATTTCTCGATGCTACATACACTCACATGCAAAAAAATATCACACGCTATAATTACACATTTCACATATAAATAATAAGTTCGTAATGCCTTCGCAATCAACGAATCATCTTACTACTAGTAATTATATCAAATATTACATTTGCTTCAAATGAAAATTTAAATCTCTCAAGGCATAAGCCACACAGCACACAAATTCGTTTAAAAATTACATTAAAAAGTTACGTTTATATAATTGTAAATGTACAATATTACATCATCTCGCGTAATGTTAGAATGCCAATTATTTATACCTACAAATTTAACAAAAAAGTGCAAACTGTCATACTTGCAAACATATCTATAGCTAAAATTTAATAATGCAGACTAAAAGGATACATAAATTTTCCTTATTATGATTATGACGTATATGGAAACAATATGTAACAGAGAAACCAATTGAATTAAATAATTTTGTTAAAATAAACAAATATCACGTAATATGCGCATACGAAGCAATGACTAGAAATGATATTACTATTTATTCGACTTTTAATCGTTTACTGAATTCTTCTTGCTGTTTTTCCCTCCATTCCTTCTTTGGCTTCATCCTCTTTAGTTGGCCATCCCTGTAATTCGTAAAATAAATATATATCAATTTTATTTCCAATTCCCATTTTTTACAAAGCTTTAAATCAATGTTGAACATACCATTGCAGATCAACAAGACCACCTTGCCGCGCTATCACGGATTTCACTCGATTCGCAAAATCAATTGCACTCTCTCCTTCCTTCCTGCGCATTGGAGGGAGATACCATACATCGCAGACTATAGCCCAGCTAGACATCATCATATATAAATATTGTAACATCGAATATCGATTGCTGTTCCAAAATGCATCTCCAAATCTTGGGTCGTACTATATATTTAAAAAAATATAAGAAAAACATTTAAAAATATTACACAAAGATATACATAAGAGATATAATAAAAAATTACTTTTATAGCCACAGGATAAACAATGCTGTCCACTTCAAAACTGCCTTTTTTGAACTGCATAACTGATGTATTGTTGATACACGTACCCTCCGGGAATATGAGTATCGGTGGATTCGTAGGATCTGATACGTGTTTCTTTAACCTGCAAAAAAATGTAATGTATTAATAACTAATATAGAATATAAAACTGATAATCTACATAGAATATGAAATAGGCAAGACAGAAAAACATAATTATGTTTAAGTAATTATACCTTATTGCAACTGCCTCTCTATCTTTGACCTCAGAGCGTTCAAACCATATATGTGGAGAAGCACGGGCAAGAGCTCTTTGTAACAATCCTAAGAAACCACCATGCCTCTGACCTATCTATAATAAGAAATGTAAATAAAACGTCTGATGTATATTTAAAAATTATATAAATTGTTCTCTAAAAGTTGTATACTTTTTTCGAATTACAGATAATGAAGTCATTAAGAATACAATTATTTCATTAATTATAATCGTTAAAAATATAAAATATTTCTTAAATAATCAAGCTAAACCATGCTTTTAATATAAATTTCTTTTGTTTTTATACATCTAATATCGTAAATCATAAAATCGTAATAAGTATAGATTTTTCTCATACAATTTTTGCAAAGAAAAATCAACGTCAGATGCTTCACCAAATCTGTAACAGTTGAAAAAAGAGAACGATTTTTGGAACATTTTAATAAAGCAACGATGAAAAGCAACAAAATTATTGGCAGTAATGAAATATAAGCAATTACAGAATACATCGTTATAAAGATATTCAGAAAAGTATTATGGATAGGCAAAGCGAAAGAATCGTGTTTGTGTAAGAAAGCAACTGTGAAAAGATATCCATGTCCATAAGCGATACACTGGAAACATACCAATGAATAACAGTTATCACACATAAGTACGAGTACGTCAATAGGGGATGTGTGATTAGCTACACATATGCCTCTGACAGGGCGATTCTCCGGATTGTTGTAGGTAATGACTGAAGAGAGAGCACTGGATAAGACAGCAAAGCACATTATGGAGACTTTGTAGTTGAGCCACCGCTTGAAGCTACCCTCGGGAACATAGCCCACTACTGCAGTACACGCTGTCAGCCACATCACCTGTAAACCACAAGCTTTGCACCTGAGAAACGTGGGATTCCCTCTCTATCGTTGCTGAGTAGATACTACCTGTAAAGCAAAGTTACAGGACACGTTACCTGTAACATTTACCAGTAATGCGCAACAACTTCTGTAACACTAGTAACAAACTTCTGATTCTCGATCATATATGAGAAAGCCAACCGATTGAAATCGCGTTATTTTGTTATGTAATAGAAATTATGAAGCCATGAAAAAATTATTATACCTTTATATCCAGTGTTATATCATGGATAAAAAACCGTATACTATCTGTTTCATACAGTTTTTTAATAATACGAATTATATGAATATCACGTATGTATATATGCCATAATTATGAATATAATAATTTGTTCTCGTATCATTCCCAAATATGATAAAATTTAAACAGTGCAAAGCTATTAACAAATAGAAGATATGTTCGCTGTGACGAAATGATGGTAATGCGATGCTTGAAATCTTTCAGCTTATAAATATATTACTCCGTTTACAATATTACCAAAGAGAAAGTCGTTTGCGTGGATAAAATGCAGACGTCAAGAGTGGACGTATGATTCGACACGCACACTCCTCCATTCTTTGGTTTGTATTCCGAATTGTGGATCGTGATCATACCCGAGATAGAACGGGACATTATCCTGAATGCAATAAGGGAGCCCTGGTTGTTCGCCCAACGTTTTATGCGGCCATTCGGTAGAAAGCCGATTAAAAATGTTACGACTACTAGATATAGTACCTAAGAAGCTTCGATATTAGTATGAATACAATTTTAAATTTATGACAAACATCTTAAACTTAATTTTAGTGTACCGCAAATCTAAAATGAACGTTTAAAAATGCAAAAATATTAAAAAATGCATCTGCATTTTTGCAGAAGATTAATATCTGCTATAAATTTGATTACCTGAAGGAAATTGATTTTATATCGCTAAATAAATAGGATTCTAACAAGAAACACTATCACAATTTTGACCGTTTATTGTATGTTCAGCATTATTATAATAAGTATAATATATAAAATAAATGTTAAACTTACCCCTACAAAGCAGATAAATATCCTTAAAGGTAGCAGGAAACAATAACGCATGACAAATCCGAATATCCATATAAAAGTTAATTTCCAGGAGATAAATTCGTAGTGTCTATTTGTTCGAGTTAACAAGTTCCAATTCTACAAGATACATTCATAAATTATTCAAATATATTAATTATTATTATGCAAATTATATATATAATTATCACAGTCGATGAAATATTACCTTGAGTTCTTCAGCTTCAAAGCGTGAAGTCACTTCGTCCTCTATAATTGCTTCAACGCCAGCTCTGATATAATCCAAACAACTTGTCGCAAATCCGATTTGTGTTTCAAAAGAGTTTTTTTGATTAAGGCTATCCTAAAATCAGAAATAATTGAGAAAAATAGAGCTAATTTTTATTTAATGAAACTCATTAAAAGTATAATTTTTCTTTAATTTACCTCTTTGTCATCAATTATTGATGGTTTATGGTCGTTTTTGAGGCTCGATTTGTTAACATGATTTTTGTAATTATGCATTTCTGGTTCGGGGACCAAGATTAAGTCTTTTGACCTAGCTATCACCGAATTACTCACATTCCCGTTTTGCATTTTAGGCGATATTATCGTTGAATCTTTTTCCGTGATCGTTGGTGACTCACATTCTTCTTCCATGTTAAGATCCTCATTTGGACCCAGAGTACCATTTCTCTTCTTCACATTTTCTATGTTTTGTCGACCATACTGTAACAATACATATGATCAGTTATCAAATGCGCGTAACACGTCAATTATTTGCATCTTTATTGTATGTAGGGATTGATTTTAGTCCTTAAAACTCTTTTAAATTCTTTAAGCTGTTGAAAGACATTATTACTAAAATTTTATTGAAAAATTTAATTTAATTGCAGATAAAGAAAGATAATTTATCTAAACAGCAAATTATATCTAATAAAACAATTTAGCTATACTATTTTGTGAAACATTAATAAAAAACATTAATAAAAAATGTTATTATCTCTGAACATACTAGAGATATGACTGTTCCATTCTCATCGCATTGTCTAAAAATAGAGAATTTTATATTATACTGACACACCATTTACAAGATACAAATTATTTTTATTTTACAACTGATAACCGGAAGCATATATTGTTACTTATTACAACGTTCACATAACTTCCAACTCATACTGAGCGAATTTTATTATATTAACTATTATGAGTTTTATCATATTTTTGCTTACGATTGAGAGCGAATTGTACTTTTTATATATTTAAACTTTATAATATTTTCACCGTTCTATTTTTGTGTATTTAACATTGATAATGATCCAACAGGGATCGAAACGTTTGTTTGTGTTATATTGTTTATTGCCGGCACATTAAAGTTTTATATTCTGACTAAATGACATATTTATTATGTGATTTTTTAAAATTTCTATTTCTAACGACTAACTCTTAGGCTCGTAGCCCTTTTTCTTTCATTTTTTTAATTTATTGAGCCTTATTACTATTATATATTAATAAAAAAAAATGTTTTGTAAAACTTCGAAGAATGCACAGCAATAATTATATCTAAAGAAATAAAATTAAACTTAATTGTTTCAATAATAAAATGTAAAAATATTCAATTTTAAAATAGAATTCTAAAATATTAGAATTAATTATATAATAAATATGATAATACTTAAAAAATCTTATGTTATCTCTCTATTTTTCTTCTAAGATAATAGAGTTTACTCTTCATTCAAGTTAAAGTGTCTTTGCGTGTTGTGTAATCACGGGAAAAAATCAGTTATAAGGAAAATTATAAATTAAGTAAATTTGTGTACTTTTGGAATTATGATTTGCAACGCTAATTTATTTGATTGCCATTACCACAAAATCCGTTTCAATTTAAGAAGAGAGGAATGAGGTAAGAGGAAATCATCCTACACACAACAAGTTGCGTAATACAAAAATGCTTTATTATTGTAGGAGAACAGATGCACGCAATATAATCCATATATGTGTGTATAAAAAATCGGCATATATCATCAAAGCTCAAAGATAGGATCAAAGATGAGATGCATTCCTTGCCCTATGAAAACATAATCTCCGGAAGGTCAACTTAAATAATTATTCACTCATTAGAGGAGACTTTGATCTTCGTTCACTGATCGATTATGGCAAGATGACATTTAGCAACTTCAATAATGAGTCAGAAGCAAACTCCTAAAAAGTAATCGACCGCGTGAACATCGCGTGTCCAAAATGATTATCAATCACTCTGACATAAGCGCATTTTGATATAATAAAAATTTAATCGATTAATGGTTAATAATTTCCTAAGACTAAATAAAAATTTTTTTTTCCACAATAATTCATGATAAATATTCGCAATAATTCATGATAATTTGATTATAATTTTTATTAATAAAATTTGCTAATTAAATAAAATATAACGTTTGCTCAGTCTCATATCTTATTGTTAAAAAGATTAAAAATTACATTTTAGTCGAAAAATATAAGTTTATTTATGCATGCAGTTAAAATTAACTCAAACAAAGAAAAATTTATTTAAAAAAGATGAGTTTATTTTTCATTATACATTGACTAATTTTGTTGAACTGACGTGCCACATATTATCGTGTGCGTAATTATCTGGTATGTGTATTCAAATGTGCATTAATTAATTCCACCGACGCAGACATGTCACGTCACTCCTTTTGTTTATTGAACTGTATTCAGTGCGTTTGCATTAGGTAAATTAATATAAGAATGTCATTTGTCTCTGAACTGCATTGAGAATTATCGAGAATCGTGCTAAAGCTGAATTGCGCAAATCAGACTTATAGAAATTATTAATTGTGACTGTTAAAACACCAAAAAAAAAAATTTTTTTTGAATATGATTCATCCAATTTCTATCATTTATAAATTTTGTCAATTATGAATTTTGTATCAGTTTTATTAGAATATAAAATTTGTTAAATCTGAGTAGATATACTAGTAAAATATAGGTACTAACTACTTCCGATTTAAAATATGATGATCGATTTTAACTGTATTTTTAGGATTTGACCCTGTCGACAAATATAGTTTTGCACATAAATGTTAACAGCATGTAGAGTTGGCAAAGACTAATGGTTTTTTTTAGAATAAGACATGTTTTTTTTAAACATGTTTTAAAATGTTATAAAAATATTTAAGATATGTTAAAAACATCGATTAAACGCCTTTTAAATTGTTTAAAACATATTTTTTTATCAACCTTGTAGGCATGTCAGTTGTAGACATCGAATACTTTTTTGTGTAAATTACTATGACTCTGCATTATTGATATGATGCAAAACTTGACAGTCATGCACAAGTATAACACGTTTCTCTTTAGAGAAGACACAACAATTCTCTTTCCTCCTTCCCTTTCTCTCACTCACTGAATGCGATGGTAAAAAATGGTAGAAAATGACAAAATAATAATAGATAAAAATCCATTAATAAAGTCATTTTATTACTATTATATATCTGCACGTATTTTCATATTTAAAAATTAAAAAATATTTAAAGGACATGCGTGCGAAAGAGAGAAAGAGAGAGAGAGAGAGAGAGAGAGAGAGAAAGTGAATTAATCTAGTAATTTTTAATAAATCACTTATGTATTAAAATTAAGTATTTGAGACATTAGTTGCTTTCCATTTACACACAAGTGAAACTGAGTCTGAAGTAAGCTGAGTATTTTATATTCAGATTAATGGCGTCACTACTTACTTTGGTAAAAAGTTATCACACGTCAACACAGGTTCATAACCTCACTTTGAAGTGAGTTTGCGAGACTCGCTAAAGCACACGATCTTGTGCAGCGTATGGATAAAAACTCAGTTGAATCTCACTTGTCAGAATGCAAAAGAAACGCGCATTCAACTGAGTTATGAAGTCATAAGTGAGAATTATCTGAGAATCGCCGGTGTGAAGTTGGCACCCCATTTTGAAAAAATCGATATTTTATACACAGTTCCGTTTGCACCCACAATAATTCTACAGTTCCTGCTAAGTTTTAACAATAATTCCGCTGATTTAGCTAAAAAAAAAAAAAATTTATAAATGGGGTGCCAACTTCGCGTGGCACCCCAAGTATCGCAAAAATTAATTTTTATCACGAAATTCTAAAGTTCTCGAAGAGTTCTACAGTTCCTGATAGGTTTCAGCGACAGTTCCGGCCTCTAAGTATTTTTAAACAATTTTTTTAAGTGAGAGCCAGCACCACACCGCAAGAGTAAAGTACCGCGTAACAGTCAGTTCTCGCCGACTTTTCGCTATTTTACTACAGTTCTACAATAGTTCTAACGCTTTCTGTAGGTTTTGCACAGAGTTCTGGCTTCTACATATTTTTAAACAATTTTTTAATGTCAGAACCAGCACCGTACCACAACAGTAAAATACCATGTAATGGAACGCCTAAACAATATTTCAGGTTTTTCTAATAGTTCTGCAACAGTTCTAACGCTTTTTCAATATGTCTCACATAAAGTTCTCGCCCTTACGTATCATTAAATAATTTTTTAATATGACTGCTGGTAGCATATTTTTTATAAGTATGCGATGCCGATAATCCCTATCGTTTTATGGCAGTCCTTGATAGTTTTCGTATACCAGTGACTGTTTTAAAAATAGGAACCTTGATAAAAACCTTTAGAAAGCGTTGGAATTATTTCAAAACAATAGGAAAATAGCAAAAAGTCGGCGGGAATTGTTACGTGGTACTTTACTTTTGTAGTGGGATGCTGGCTCTGACATTAAAAAATTGTTTAAAAATACATAGAGGCCAGAATTTTGTGCAAAGCCTACAGAAAGCGTTAGAACTATTGTAGAACTGTAGTAAAATAGCAAAAAATCGGCGAGAACTGACCGTTACACAGTACTTTACTCTTGCGGTGTGGTGCTGGCTCTCACTTTAAAAAATTGTTTAAAAATACTTAGGCCGGAACTGTCGCTGAAACCTATTAGGAACTGTAGAACTCTTCGAGAACTTTAGAATTTCGTGATAAAAATTAATTTTTGCAATATTTGGGGTGCCACGCGAAGTTGGCACCCCATTTATAAAAAAATTTTTTTTTAGTTAAATCAGCGGAACTATTGTTAAAACTTAGCAGGAGCTGTAGAACTATTGTGGGTGCAAACGGAACTGTGTATAAAATATCGATTTTTTCAAAATGGAGTGCTAACTTCACACCGGCCTGAGAATCAGTGTAAATGGAAAACAGCTATTATATCTCTGTCAATTTTACTTATAAATGTTCTTCCTCCCATTTTTAACATTAATTCATTGATATTTTACAGTTTTTCTTATAATAAGTTCATGAATGTGATTTGTGTAATAATGATAAAATTAAATGTATACTGAATACAACAAAAAAAAAAGATAAAGCAAAAGGCACTGTTTATCAAAATTGTCTCAATTTTCATTGAACTATCCTATCGATTTTACGCAATAAGATATCGTTAAAGTGGTGTGATGTTTCACCTTTGCTATCAAAAAGTCCGACAGTGAATTTTAATTACGTTCAATAGATAGAATGTTGCAAATTGCAAGCAACAGTCGATATAATAATATTTTAATTAGATACTAATTATATGCGAACCGTTCTCATATCTATGAGAAAAGATTGATTATGAATCCCATTAAATTTCATTAAAGTTAAAGTTAAAGGTTACAAGATAAGGAAAAAGCAAACCTGCTTCGTGCTTAACATCACAAAACCCTTATTTCTTTTATAAGATGATCTTATTGGTAGTACATAGAATTTGTGTTGTAATATTATTTTTAAGTCTTCTGATATAAAATAATTATGTAATACAAATATTTTTCCAATGGTTGACATAAATTAACATAGTTGTTCTCATATTAAGACAAACATCACATGTTGATGGCTACATATATGATCTCATGTCGCGTTTCACATATAACAGATCACCGCAGTACATATACAAGATATGATAATGAATGCTAAACGAGTGCTTCAACGATATACAGTTTGAAAATAAACGACGTAGTTAGAAAAAGCTACATACACTGTATTAAAACGTAGTTAGAAAAAGCTACATACACTGTATTAAAAACAAAACTACGTAGCAGCTTAAATTAATTTATATATATATTTACGTCAGTAGAAAGTTATTAATCTAGGCATGAGCATAATAATGCATATTTTATATAAATTTATCGTTATATCATTTATAATGCGACAATTCATGAAAAAATTATACAAATCACAGATCGCGTTTTATGTCCGTTTCAAGATCTGTTTTCACCATGTAGATTAAATTTAATCTCGGGTTAACTTATATTCCCTAAATTTTTTGGAGTTTTCTAAATTTTTTGAAATTTCACTCCAAAAGAGTTAAAATACTGTCACTATTGAAAAAGAGTAAAAAATTTGCACTCTTGAATAACGGCAGCAGATTTTCACTCTTTTGGATTTATTTCAAAAAGGAAGTGATATTCCTTTCCTTTGGAATCTCATTCCAAAAGAGTGAAAATCTGCGACTTTTATTAAACAGTGCAAATTTATTTTCACTCTTTTTCAATAGTGGCGGTATTTTAATTCTTTTAGAGTGAGATTTCACTCTAAGAAATTTAAAGAATACTTTTCATATTTTCCTAATTCATATTTTTCTAATTCTTAGAACTATTAAAAAGAAGAGTAAGTTGGACTTGAAACTAATCTATTAGCGGAACCGGACATAAATAGATACTTTTCATGTGTTTCTCAATACACGAATCACAGCTTCAGTATCGCGTCTGATGATTGATAACATGTGATGCAAACGAGTGGGAGAGCATCCGGATCACGCGGCATTATATATCCGTAGGCTTTCTCTCGAGAGAAATTGCATGAAACCTCTCACTAGCTCTAATCCAAAAAGAAAATCTAGACAATTGCAGATGCGCATAAAATGGAATTTATGTATTAATTAGACCCTCGAGTATCTTTTATGCACGAATCGAAAATATCAACAGAAATTAACAAATATTAATTATATAAATCAGGTAAATTTATGAATCAATTTAATTTATAAATTCCATCTATTAATTCTTACTTTTATTTCATTTTTATATTTACGTACAATTAATATAAAAATACGTAACAGAATGTAATATATAGCGATATTATTGAAAATATCATTTTTAGTGTTAAATTTTTGTGAGCTATGTGTGAAATGCTGCATGTATTTTAAATGATTAAAATACATGCACTATAATATAGCAGTCCTAATTAAATCATAACGCTATTGTGTATTCTGAAAGTAAAACGATCAAAGTCTTTCAAATTATAAAATAGTTGAGTGTTTTCAGAAGAATTGACTATTTAATGTCGATTCGCTTAACAATAAATGTGGATGTTTTGCAATCAACTGTTAAGATAATCGCTCCACTCTGCTGCTTTACGAATCATTATCAAATATGTATATCGATGCCTTATCTGATAACATGTCTATTAAAATTCAGTTATAAGGCAAACTTTTAATTAAGGCAACTTTTTAATTTTTTGTTAAAGATGATAAGCGGAGTCGAAATGTTCAATCAAGTAATTTGAATAAAGATAATGTTTAAATATAAATTAATTGGCGCTCCAATTACTGCGCATTAGCTTTCATTAGCTTTCGTTTTTAATCAACGTTTCAGACTTTAATTCTTGACAACTGTAAGGCTTTTTTAGAATTTTACTCATTTTGAAAAAATTCTAACACAAAGATTTACGGCATAAGCAAACAAAATTATTTTATAAATATGTCTTATATAAAGCTCTATAAAGCTAGTAGGATCAAATTAGCAGAATCGGATTTATCAAAATTTTTAGTACTCATTTTGTACTGAATTGTACTTACTACATATTAACGATAATTTTGTACTATGTGCCATTTTGAAAAAAATGCTAGCTTAATATTAAACTGGCAGGACCAAAATAAAAGTAAAAACAAAAAATAATATCAGGAATTAATAGGATTGAATTTGTACTATTTTGTACTACTAAAAACAATTCCATATTATGTGTCATTTTTAAGAAAACAGTGGCATTGCTCATTTAATATTTAAGCTGGCAGGACTATAAAAAAAACAACACAAGAGTAAGACAACTGAATTTGTACTAATTTGTACCATTGAAAGTAAGTTAATATTTTGCATGTTTCTCCTTAAAATGACTTTATTAGTATATACATACAATCTATGAGGCATTCTACGTCAAACCGGGCACCTTTGAAACATCATAATTTTATTTTTTTTTAATTTGCTAACATATTCTACAAATCACAATATGAGACACGTTTTTCGCAAAAAAAATGTGAGATTTTTTTTGTGAACGGAATTTTTTGTATACAGAATCATCATTAATGGTACAATTTAGTACAAACTGTACTAAAAATTTCGATAGGATTTGATTTTGCTGATTTGGTCCTGCTAGCTTTATAGAGCTCTTATATGTAATACGGTTTGCATATTTTCATTTGCGATTACAATAGATTCAGCTAGCAATCTATATCCATTTGATATATTTGTGAGATATTAAAATATTTTGCAATGCAAAAACAATAAATCGTATCAATCGATAATAGAGAACATAAGATTCTAGGCGAATCTAGGTTGTATACGTATGTATAATAACTTTATACACGTTCTATAGATCAAAACGAATTCATGTAGATCCATGCATAGATTTCACGGACCAAAATAGTTGTCCTATTCCTCGATCGTGTATACGTACTTCGATTGCGATAATAACCCGAAAAATAATCTTGCTTTGTGTATTATTCATGAGAAGACTAAAAGACCAAAATTTGTTTTAACTAATCTTAAAAAAATTTTGTGCATTTATTTAATAACAATATGTTCCTAATATTTCTTTTATGCAAGATTTGATAAAATACTTCGAATAAATTTAAATATAAATGTTATGTATGCATATCAACATTCTCATAAATATGATTTTGTAAAGTATATTAATCTTTACATTTAAATTAAAAAGGTAAAAACATAAGAAAGACGTAAGATTATTAAAAAATGAAATTAAACATTATTTATATAAAATATTAAAGCACCAATAATTGTACAATTATAAATAAAATTACACAAAATGTAAATTTTTAAAACGCAAACAAATTAGAATCAATTTCTAACTTAATTCATCATGTTGTTCAATTGTAATTTTTCGAGGGAACTTTATTGGACTGAATTGTAATGATTGTAAACTATGTTGTCAATGAAAGTCAATTTCTAATTCTTTAGTTCGTATCCAGTATTCTTAAATTATATCATTTCAAAAAAACTTTTCCACTGTATTGTAAATATCATACTTAAATCGCGATAGCAACACGACCATGACACAACATGTAAAACGTAATATTTTTGCAAATTAAATACGTATACATTATTTGCAAAAATTAATATCTACATGAAGTCGATTTTAATTGCATGTCACGTATCAACGTTTTCCTCAAGATCGATAATGAAGATAATACAGTAAAATCGGGCATTATTCTTTAGTATCGCAAGATTATCGAGCAAGATTAAACAAGCAAAGAACACTTTATACTATAAAAAAGATACGTAAAGTAAATTTCCAGATACCATTAATTCTTCGGGCAATCACTCTTTTTCTCCTCAAAACAAATAGTAGTAAATCAATCGACGTACAACATAAAGATTACATAAAATTGACTCAAGGACCTTTCCTCATCTTCGTCTTTCATTTTTTATCATAATTTATTCTGGTTTTAAGATCAAGATATCACTTTTTTACTTCACAAGTGACAATATAATAAAATTGAGTTTCTCAGAAAAAGAAAAAATTTATTTTTTAATTTAACAAAAAATTATTGATCAACCAAATAATATCAGCTAAAAGAATGCATTCTTAACATATTTAAATGACATTATTTTGTTACTTTTGTTTTACAATCCTTGAAAAAAGTTTCAACCATATCGAATCATGATGATTTTTACGATTTTTTAAATCATTTTTTTGGAATTGTGATGATTTTGAAGATTTTTTTTAAAGTCAAATTAGTTCATTTTTTATTAATAGAGTAATATTTACTTAAGCCTCTGACTGTGTTTAGAGGATTAATATAATATACCGCAAAACTTGATCGTTTTATCACGAGAACTTTTTAAAAATGTTGGGATTAAAAAACCACGGTTCGAAAGTTGATCCATTCACGGTAATAACTTGAAAATCAAATTGTTTAAGTTGTCACTTTTGAAATAAGAGAAGGGTACATTATTGTTAATAACTAAATATCATTTGAACATTTTCCTAAAAAATTATAGCTACAATGCTATTAACAGATTTACGTTTAATAACACGATGTTCCTCTTTAACATACGAAGTTATTTATGTCAGCAATAAAACTGCAGTCGAAAAATTATCGATGCTTTTGTATGTATCGACTGTATTATACGTATTGTGTGTGTGTGTGTGTACCATAATTTAATTAATTAACATTCAAGATTCGTACAGAAATTTCTAACCTAACGGTGAATTCAAGGTGTGAACGCAATTGCGAAAATACCTCGTCACCGAGTATAGATTCCAAGACCAACAGTTGTGTAACACGTTATTATATACGACATTTCAAAAGATATTATTTCTATTTACCGTTTCTACATACTTTATCAAAAATATTAGAAATTATTTTGCTTAGTAAACATACAAATTCTATTTATTTTCTTTCTATTGAACAAAGAAGTTTAGATATAATAATATATAAATTAATTCCAGTAGTATGGAAGATTTCTTAAACAAATTTTTTTTTAATATTTGGACAAATACTGAAATGGTATTAGATATTTTATGCAGTTCGCACAAATAATTTTTTATCATAAAGTTGATAGATTCTTAAATAAATTCTGTTTACTAAAAATATATATCTCCATACTGTGTAGGAATGTAATATTTTTGTTTACTACATATACTTTCGACTTGACGCAAGTTTTTTTTATTGATAGTTGTGACATTCCTTGCACATACTACTACATGCCACGTCGATAACGTTTACTATGTACATTTCACGAAAAAGTATTATCTAACCAGAACGATACAGTTGACAATAAGTCATTTGAACATAAATTATTTTCGTGAACATAAATAACTATGCGCTTTCTTTCGACTTTGGCATACACAGTGCAAGTATAATAGACAATCCAAAGTTCAAAGTAATGATAAATTCTCAAGTTTTATATTAAAAGGTATTAAGTTTCCTTCATTATTGAATATTATGTTGCAAAAATCTGCAAACTTCCTTTCTTCAGAACTTCCTTTCTACAGTAATCTTTATAATAGAAAATAATCATATTATTAAATTAGTGAACAGGAATAAAAGAATTATGTTTGCAGGATATATGTCGCGTTTTCTTATAGCATTCAAAACATTTCGATTAGACCTTGCGGAATATAGTCAGTGACTCAGTGAGTTTCTTGCTTATGAAAACACGATTGTGATATATATGATGATCGTTTACACCTCATTCGTTGATATATCATTCAACTATATGTAATATGCTTTTTATTTAATAAAATTATACAATTTTGAATTATCGATAATTTAAAAAATCATAACTTTTAATTTAAAAAGTTTACATTATTTAATTTAGTGTTCAAATATGTAAAATTTTGCAAAAATTGATCACATTTATTAATTAAATTAACAAACATGATATTAAATTATTATCAAAACAATGTTTACTGGAATTAAGCATTAATTATATCATTACATATTAAGAATCAAGTATTTTATATTTCAGATTTTATATTTTATGTTTAGATTTTTGATAAAAGATATATTTTATATAAATTTATGATATAATAACGTCGTATAATTTTTTTGTTTTGCACAAATATTTGTATTTCGTATTTTATATAATAATTTCTTGTACATAGTTACATATGCTTATATTTCAACCTTGACCTTAAACCAAGTAAAGATATATATAACTAGAAATAAAAAACTTAAATCTCATTTTAATTTACAACGACTTACAATTATTTAATTATTTATTAGATTACTATCTATGCAGTGCATATGCGTAACAAATTAAAATAAAAACAATAAAAAAGTCAATATCAGTGTATATGTATATTAGTTTTCCATCCGCCATGAATTTACACTATCCATTAGATCTGCATCTTTAAGTTTACCAGTGCAGATTTTTATAGGTACCTATTGTCCGAGAATATAAAAATTTGAAAAATCCTTACACGATTGTAAAAACATTAACGAGTATTTACTGTCATAGTAATTCGATTATATTTTATTTATTTTTACAGATTAAAATTTATCGAAATTAACAATCAAAATATATCGATTGTACCTTCAAAATCCTATTTGAAGTCACAGCGGAGGATTAAAAATTATTATTTGAATTACGAAAATTAATAATAGAAGAATGGCATATATCACATCTAAAAATTCATTAAAAAATAAAAATCAATAAATATATAGTATTTCCCATTTAACTCTCAATGATCAATTTTGAGAGATTGCAGAGAATCATTTAAAAAAATATTTTTAAATCTGTGTTTATATTATAATCTTTCAATATTAGAAATATATTTGTGTTAATAATATAACTTTTAAATATTAGCAAAATATATGATAATATATAATACATATATTTAGGAACCAAGAATAACACACATATAATGGGCAACTCTCCAATTTCAAAAAACCTACAAATACAATCATTTAAGCATCTAAAATGCAAATATGTTCAAACACTAACCATATTTGCACTTGAAAAATATGTTCTAAACTTATGCAAGTACTTCGATCCTTTCACATTCTTCTGGCAATACATTCCAAATTTATTTGGAATGTCAACAAGTTGTTTCTAATTTTTTAAGTAACTTCTTTTAACGAATTGTATGGTAGCTTACTTCTGATTTTAAGTAGCTATTTTAAGATAATACGAAAATTTGTATTAAATACTAAAAGGTTGCCGCAAAGCCACACCGGAATACATACCTATTTGTATATTTTCATTATAAATAATTAAACTTTTGTAAGTCATGATAATAGTTCAATAAAGCATATTAATGGTATTTATTTGTTCAATAAAGCATGTTAATGGTATTTGCGTTCTTCATCGTAGGCAGTTTAATTTTTGTACGCGTATATGCGTCTTAAAAAATGCAGATACTGCTCGCGTATGCAGTTCGCAAGTTATTGGAATCCGCGTAGAATTAATATCTACTCTTTTTGTTGCCGCTATCATTTGTTGATTATAATCCATTCATTTGATTGTTTCTCTGTCCTACAACCGATACAATTTTTATCTTCATTTTTGTCACAATAAATCATCTAAAATTATTTAATATTCTATCCCAGATCATAGAAAATTTTGAAATGCAGACTTTGATAATATTTAGAATCATGTACGGTTCTTAAAAAATACAATAAATAAAGAAAAGATGTTTATTGAAATAGCATGTAGAGAATCAATATCCAGTAGTTTTCTCGACGTGTGTGTGTGTGTGTGTGTGTGTGTCTGCCTAACTGATCCCCCCAAATCTTAATGAATAATTTATATAATAATGCGCTATTTATGTGCATATGCTCCCAAAATTCGCAAAAAAAATTTTTGCGCTTATTTCGTTTAGCTAAAAAAACAATTTTTTATGGAAAGGCTGAGTAGGCTCTCTCTCCCCCCTCCCCCACGTGTTAATAACAACCAATTTGGAAAATCAAATACACGGGATTTATGCGCTATTTAAGCGCTTTCATATTCACATAGTTTCAATTTTTGCGCTGCAACCATTAGGGGACTTCCTTTTTGGAAAAAACAGTCATATTCATCTTTAAATCGTTTAAAATTGCAAAACTACATGCAAAATATATCTTCGATTTATGCGCTACTATTTCCAAGCAATTTCGATTTATAATTTTAATATTAATTTATAAAAATTAATATAAATTTAAATTTATAATTTAAATTTATAATTTAGTAAATGAAAATCGACTGAGAAATGTTCAACACAAATGAGAGATAATATTTCTATTTTAAATAGTAGAGTGTTTATTAACGCAAACAATTATGCTCATATGGAATTTTGTGAGGGAGAAATTCCTTCATAAAATAAAATTATTTCTTTGTGTCCTTAACATTCATAAAAATTTTTAATGGTGTACAACTTTCGAAAAACCAACAAAAGCGGAATATGACTTTTAATAAATTTTTAAGGAAAAAAATACGTTTTTTAAACTAATAAAAAAAATTTATGTCCGTAAAGATGTACAATAACTACTTGAGATTCGATAAATATTCCTTATCTAATTATGATTTTATGTATTATTTCTAGATTTTTCATTCGATACACTTGCCTCATGTAACTGTATCTTTTCTATTAATTATAAACGTTAAATTATATACATATACATTATGAATAATGTAAATGTTGCTCTTCATCTAGAGCAAAACAATTCTCAGACAACACAGAATATTTATAATAAATATTTAATAATATTCAGTTTTTGAAATGTTATATAGATATTTCATACATATTTTATATAAAGCTTTATTCGAGAGAAATATTATTAAAATATAAACTAAATATTTTATGCAATATTTATGATAAATATAAATAAACATTTCTAATAAGTATTTTTTATTTGGATTATAACGATTACTATAATATTTACAATAAATATTTTATAATATTTATAATAAATGTTTATGATCTGTGTAATCTAAGGCCACAAAAATATTTACAAAATATTTAAAATAAATTTTATAAATATTCATAAACATTTTGTAAATATTTTATAAATATTGTATGCTATTTGAGTTGACTAAGAAAATAATAAAAAGTAGGTCAAATGTTGGACGGCGGACTTGGTAATAAAAATTTCTACGTTTAAAAAATCTATTAGGCACTCAGAGCCCACATATTATTCATGTATAAAATACATCAGAATATTTTTTGGAGAAAGCGATCATTTCTTAAATTTTTTTATTACCAATTTCTAACTTAAGCAATTAAAAAATGTTTTCAAAAATTCAATCTTCTCAGTATACATGATATTCTCTACTTTCGGCGTTACTTTTCATACATTATTGTCGGTCTAATTCATCATTGTCTATCTTCAATACACATGTTGATCGTGTTAAAAAAATTAATTAGTTTTGAGAATTACCATAAATCTTAATAAGAGAGAATAAACTGACTTCGAAATTGAACTAATCTAATTTCAAAGTACTTACGATGTTTGCGTATTATAATTTATGTCATCATTAATAATGCAAAATAGAATGAATATTCTTTTTCTGTAAAAACAATCTCAGCAAAGATTTTCTTCGAGTCGTTCTAGATAACAAATATTTAGTTATTAATGAAATTATGCGCTTAGCGTCAAACGGATCGCATTTAAATGCAGAATAACTTAAAACAGAAATCAAGGATAATCTTAATCATCGCAATCTAAAAGAGCTTTGTCAATCGCTAGATCTATGAATCCTGTTTCAATTCAAAATTACCCCGTATTGATTAGAATTAAACGGTACTTTTTAACGGTAAGTATCCCAGATGAAAAGTTTGGGACGCTTCCGCGTTTCTTCTCCGCATTTAAGAACTGTACACATAATATTCCATCAATATCTACATTAAGATTGTGAATGCTTTGCCGGTTTATGTTCATTTCTACCAACGTGGACTAATTTTAATCTCAATTCAATTTACTCTTTATTTTTTCTAATTCTTACGAAGCCCAATTTCGCCAATGTAAAATTAACTTTAATTTCGGTTCAATTTATTTTTTATCTTATTTCAACTCTAAGAAAAAAATTAGAAAAAGATAAACAGTAAGTTAAACCGAGATTAACCTCCATCTGCAATCTGATTGTCTGATCTGAGAGTCATATCTGATCTGAGAGTCATCTGATCTGAGAGTCTTTTTTGGCAAAATTTCACTTTCATTTCACTCTCATTTTTGCTGAAGTTTTAATTTTTATTAAATACAAGTTTTAACATTTGAAGTAAAAAAAACTATTTGGTAATGTAATAAAGATGTTAAAATGTAATGCTGAATGTTTTTGAAAGTTTAGAACAGTAAAAATAATTCGGGCTGGATAAAAAGGGCAAAAGAACCACATTAAATTCATAATACTCAATTTGAGTTATTTTTAATCATTTCTAAAGCCAACCACCGCTTCTACCCAATGTATCGTTAATTTGACTAAAACAATAAAATTAAACTCAATTTAATTTCAAGGAAATATATTCAATTTGCCTCAGATTCAGTTTATTATTTACTAAGTGCATACATTGATATGAACAATGTTTGCTTTGAAACTAACAACAGAAATGAATTGATTTACAGATAAAAGTTAAAAATAACAAAATATTATTTAATTCGAGGGATTGGATTACCATTGTTTCTTTGATATTTAATTGCTAACAATACAGATTGCAAACGGAGGAAGCAAAAATATGATTGCATTGAACCAGGCCTTAAAACTAAAAAAAGATGATAAGTAAGTTGAACCAAAATTAAACTTAATCTATAAATTGGTGGAAATGGGCACGTCATTACCACTCTCAATATTAATACACGTGTACAAAAACGAGATCAATTTATTCGATAGAAACTCCTTTCACACCGATTTATTCGGTCTAAAAATAAATCAAGCTCGCGTAACGTTGATAAAAATGTTTCTCACCGTTTCAAGTGTACTTTGATGTCGCGATCATAAGACACAAGTGAGTACATGTACAAAGTACAAAAGATTAGTTGCTTGTGCGTTAATTTAATTTACGACCTATAAAAAACCCCCGAATGGTTGAGCAACCATTTTGCTATAAATTCACTGTCATTCACCAAAGAGCTCTGTTTTTTGAGAACCGAATTAAAAAACAAATAAATAAACCCAATTCTTCTTTCTGGTCAACTGCGAAATCGCTATATAGTGCTTGACGATTAAAGGTGCCTCTACATAATTCGCAAACGCAAAATGAAGATTCGCATTTATTTTTTCATTGCGTGCGGTTGATTTTCATTTGCGTGTATTTTGCATGCGGTGATTATCATTTTGCATCAACATTTGCGGTTTGCGAATTATGTGGAAGCACCTTAAATCTAATTGTGTCGCTTATACTTTTTACATTTCGAATCTTAGTTTCTTTTTTCTCTTCAGCTTGAATAATACATTCTCTAAAACTTTTAGAGTGAATCTCATGAATAAAATACTTCATTCCACACACACAGAGTGAATAAATTCCACTCCAAAGAATTGAGACAGTTTGTATCTCATTTTAAGAGTATAAGAATTTTTGGAGATTTCAACATGAAGAAATCTATCGTCGTCAATCTTTACGTTTACAATCAATCGTACTTTACGCGAGACGCGACTACACAATGAAGCGCAAGGTTATCCGATTTGCTTTCTCTCGAAAGCTGCGGCACGTGCCGCAAAAAGCATCGATGTGTCCAGGAAACGGTCTCTTCCGGCGCGAGAGGCGAGGCGAAAAACGGTCGAAGGAAAGCATGACATCGCCGAGTGACGGTTTGTAACGCAGGAAACGACCATTCGGAGCGCGCCGGTTTATTTCGTTGACAGAAGAATGAGACTTTCGTTTCGAAATTTAGGAACTCACTTCGAAAAGGGCCAGCAGCAGCTTAATGTAAAGCCTACGCACACCAAGGGATTTGCCAATGGATGCGAGGAATACGATAGCCAACAGCAGCATGATGAAAGGTATCAGCAGCAACGAGAACACAAATGACATCACCGTCCACAACGACGCCATTTTGCTGACTGCTGTGGACTGCCAGTAGTGCCAGTGCCGCGAGCTCCAAACTCCACTCCAAACAATGCGGAGTATTCCGGGGTGTCGGAACACTCCGAAGTCTAAACACCGGTCCGTTTTTCACTCAAGACCATCGTCGTGGAGGGGGGACTCACGGGATACAATTTAGATGAGATGGGACACTCCTCAGTAGAATTCTTTTAGATGTTGTGATGCACCATCTACAAATAAAGTTAAGAATTAATATTATGATCTTTGCACACGGTAATTGATATCGTAGAACTTATAGGGTGCGTTCGGGGAGTCACTACCAGTGCTATCGAATCATTCTGTCTTTGTTTTTCGTCTAATAAACAATAAGGATAGAGTGATGCAGTAGCGCTGGTAGTGAGCTCCCCGAACGCACCCATAGCGATGGAAGCTAGGAAAATATGGACGTCGAGCTGTGAGCAAGATCTAAAGGACAGAAATATCTTTCTATACTCTTCTATCCTCTTTTGGCATTTGCGCAGAAAGAAGAAAAGTTACTGATAGCGTTTTCGGCCCGATCGGGTTTGCACCAACCTGGGTTGGATTAATCTTTCCTATTGGTTGACGTCACCCGCTCTACCAATAGGAGAGCACAAAACGCCATTAATCCAACCCAGGTTGGTGCAAACCTGACCGGGCCGAAAACGCTATGAGTAGGATAGAAATATATACAGAAAGGGAGGATCCCGTTTGCCTACAGTTCTGATTGTACACACCACTCATATCAACTGGTGCCTAGTAATTTTTCACTGTTTTGCCAATGAGATTATTTTATTTTTAAATTGGCCAATCAGCGATACATGTGTGCAATATGCGATGTGTGCAATCGGAGCCCTCCCGTTCCATTACTATAAGTTCTGTGATTGATATACAGTTTCCTGCGATTCCACAAAATACGGAATAAGTTATGTAATTAAAAATAAAAAATGTAATTAAAAATAAACTTAACCTTCCTGTAAATCATGTACAATTCGATTTCAAGAATGTAATTTGCTAGGACAATCCCACATTTAAAGGGCTTCTAAAGTTGTCTGTTTTACCAACTGAAAGCAATAACTTGCATAATAATAATTGTTTTTTCTTCTTTTAGAGATTCAAAAATCCTTTCCAAGATTAAAATACACGCATTAATACGTGTCTGTGAGGTAGAGTTTATACCAAGAACGAAAAAAGATTGAGATTTTCTGTACCATTTCTTAGTCCAATATGGCGTTAGAATTATCGCATCAATGGCTGCGTTCAGCAGAGACAGCAGCTTTGCAACTGTTGTAAAATTCTTTAATATGATTGGTCTTGCCCTTAGTTCCTCAATGAATCTAAATGTATAAACCAATCATATTTAAGAATTTTACAACAGTTGCAAAGCTGCTTTCTCTGCTGAATGCGCAGCCAATATCGTACAAATTTGCTTGAAGTGTAAATTTTGCAATCTGCACTTACAAAATTTGTGATCCATAGACTAGTAGTTTACACGAACGAACAATGTAGAGTTAAACTTATTGTTAAACACCCAATTAATTTTTTTATATCTATAATATATTAATATTAGTAAAATATTATGGACATGAGAGAGAGAGAGAGAGAGAGAGAAAGTTATTCAATTAATATTATCTTGTCTATATATAAGTATGCTACAATTAATTAGAATTATTGAATTGTTAGAAAATATAATAATAATATCCCAATCAGAAATGATAATGGATCAACATCGATTTGAAGTTTTCGACGTCGTTCGATGTCGAATCGACGGATCGATTCGATGTCAATTCCATTATCATTTCTGACTGGGATTATAATAATTTCCATTATTAATAATAATATTATATTATAATATTTTTATTATTATATTTTCTAACAATTCAATAATTCTAATCAATTTCGACTGCGATTAAAAATATCGCAATTATAAATGTAACACTGCAATTAAATACCATTAGTCTATGGCGCATTTTTTTCACAGTGCATTTTTTCTTTTTCTTCTTTGGTATCTAATTATACGTTTACTTAGTTTAAATGCAAACAATGTAACAATACAGCTGCGAAAAGCAGACCTGTCAAACGAGACGGCATTCTCGAAATTCGCGCACTTTTTATCGCGATATGGAACACTCACTCACTTCACATCACAAGCATTCGTCGATATCCTTATCCGCCAGCAAGATGTCGTCGACCGTCGAGTTAAATCCAAGACCTTTGCGGGTTTCTCCATTCATCAAGGTAAAAAAAACAGCTTTTCTTGAAACGTTTTGTCATCACATATAATCCTGCGTGTTCTTATTATTTCATCATAGCAAAACACGGTCCTTTTCGACTGTCTGAGTTCTCTCCATCTCTCATGATTGGATTCATTTTATTACATAATTTATTTACTATTTGTTAAGGTATTTAAAATTAATAAATTTATATAAAAAAATAATTGGTGACAACATTGTCACGGTAGCTCGTGGCTCTGATTTTTATTAAAGGGTTTCTTTCAACGTCACCTCTCAATTTCCTAACCTTGAAGAAATTAAAAGTATTTTACTCTACATAAATTAAATGTTCGAAATTAGTTTAATAATTAATTTTTGGCTGTCTGTTATTTAGCAAATCAAATTTTGCTCTTAACTCTTAGAAATAACACTTATAAAATTAGTTAATGTATTAATTTCTCTTTTTATAAGCATTAGGGTATATATAAACAATCTCTGTTTTTAATTAAATGTATCTGTATGTACTTTTTAGTTCTGCCGCTGGAGTCTGCTCCTTACTGGAATTGCTTATGGTGCATACCATCAAAGAAGATTGAAGAAAAAAGAGGATGCTCGTAGAGCAGAGGAGTTGAGACTTAAACCTATGCGCGACGCCAAGTTAGCCGAGGAGAAGAGAATTTCTTTAATAGGTACAGCACTTGACTGCATACATAAATATAAAAATATCCTATGATCTCTAATAAAAGTACAAATCTGAGCATAAGTCAAATATATAAGGGAAAAGTAACAAAAGCATAAATAAACCTTTTAAGAAGCATAAATTAGAACAGCAAAAAGAAATAAAAATTTTTTTAATTTTTTTAAACTCTCACTGTTATATTTTATTTATGCTCCAATCTTAATCTTTGCCAGAAATCTTTTATTTCATAATATTAAATCTTATTGACTAGAAAATGTTTCATAGAACTGTTAAATGTCTTTGTTTTTTTTTTGTTAATTTGATTTCTTATGAATCTTCATCATTTTTTAAATCATGGTCAAAAATAAAACTTTGCTAAAGAACTTTCTACTAGTCATAAAGTGAGATTGAAGGAGCATCAACAATTTTAGAGATTGTGTATAAAAATATGTAAATTATAAATATGTTCTAGTTTGAAAATCATAAATTTGAACTTTTCTTTCTTTTCAGCGGAACAAAAAATGCTTGACGAGTTTTTCGCTCCACCCAAGGCAACATAAACATAATTTGTTTGGCGTTAGTATATATATATATATATATGTATAATGTATGTCACACGAGCGAAATACTGAATGATTTGTATGTACTATAAAACTAGTCGACTTGCTGCTTTAACATCATTGTCACAGTCACAGATAATACGAATACTTTTATTGTATAAAAATAATAAATAAAGATCTGTGTAAAAAAACATAAATTATATACATCTGTAAAACATGTATGAAGAGTATGAGATTCTATGGTAAATATATTCCAGTAAAACATGCTGTTACATGTTACAATTAAAATTACTTAAATTACTTTAGAATATATATATATATTATCCTCTTTCAAGTAAAAAAAAATCGCCCGAACAGGGACTCGAACCCTGGACCCTCAGATTAAAAGTCTGATGCTCTACCGACTGAGCTATCCGGGCCTTCAGCCTACTTTTTTTAAATGTATTAGTTACTATGGATATAAGTATTTATTTTGATATTAAAAACCTAACAATTTTTTTACTTAAAAATATGATTATTCAGAAATTAATAATAAATTATAAAACTTTTCAAGACAATTCATGATTACGATAATTTTTAATATTCAATATTGAATATTTTTTTATTAATATTGCAAGATATACTAAAATATTAAAATTTATTTGATGACAAACATTAAAATTTATTTGAGAATTGAGAATAAAAAAAACATTTATACTTCAACGAGGAGAAAAAATCTACAAGAGAGACAATTCGTGATACTTTAAGTGATCTTTCTTTTTTGTTTTTGCAACATTTAATACAGTATATGTATATATAGTCTACACATCGCACAATAACAGATATGCAATATACACACAGACATAAGAAATATCCATTTCTTTAAATAAGTAAATGACTTATGTATACAATAACATACAAAAATATATAATGTTGGAATGTACGTTTAAAAATATCAAAAAGATTAGTTTTTATTGATACAAAAATAAAACTTTCTAAGGACTTGCCATCCTTAAACATATCTCCTTTGTATAACAATAAACAAGATATATCTAATGTAATAACGAGGTATATTATATTGTCATAAATGCTTCAAGACTTTTGTTCCCATAAATTTTATTCATTTGATATCTTTAAGCCGTGATCAGATCCGTTTTATTATCCTTAGTAATGAGTTGCAGGAGAGAACCGTTAGCAGGCCGATCTTGATTTTGCGACCATTTCCAGAATAAACTATAAACAAAGATATGTATTTTTTTTTATAATAGTAATCACAAAATATTAATTTGAGAAAATTGTAAATGTTTCATCTTACTTGGACACAAACTCGAGTGGAGTCCACGTGCTTGTATCAGCTTTGGGCATCCATTTCCTGTTCATTGGCGTATCTAAAGTAACAGGTAGTATGCAAGCTACCAAACTGTTGAAAGGAAGACCGCTATCTTTAGCCGCCAAAGATCTCGTTAACTGATGAACAGCTGCTTTTGCCATACCATAGCCAATCATACCTAATAATCGAGCGAAATTGACCTTTTAGTGAAATACAAAGAGATGTACAATACATATTTTATATTATCGTTCATCAAAGAAACCTGGTGTTTCTTCTAACGCCGGTTTAGCACCAGTCAAAGAAAGAAATCCTCCTTCCTTCAAGTATTCAGCCGCAATACTGGCAGCTATGATGGAACTCCAAACGCTTTGTTTCCACATCAAGTCGCTGTTTTTCACGAAATCTTTATGTGCTGCATTACCACCGGCCCATCCCCCAGCCACACAAATAATGCCATCGACTTTTTCGTTTTTCAATATATCTTTAACTTGAGTCAAGATCTCCGTTTGCTGTTAAACAAGAAATTAATTAATGCCTGTCGCTTATGATAAAAATATTCATGATAAAAATGTAAGCAACAAAAAATTACCTGCTGTTGCCAATTATTGTCAGGTTTTACAATCATATTTGCATCTGCTTGATCGTTTGGCTGCATGTCAATGGAGCCAACCCACTAAAAATTATAATGCATATATACACTAAAAATTATAATAAACATATACATTGTATCAGAATTTATAATTGTAAACAAAAATAATACGTTTCTATTTGATATCAATAAATCAACAATATTATATAAAAATATTTAATAATTTTATATTTAGTTTTTACACACAAACAATATAAATGTTATATTAGTATTAATAAAATAATTAGGATATAATA
The DNA here is from genome assembly GCF_001594075.2 of Trachymyrmex cornetzi. Lineage (NCBI taxonomy): Eukaryota > Metazoa > Arthropoda > Insecta > Hymenoptera > Formicidae > Trachymyrmex > Trachymyrmex cornetzi. The sequence goes on from NW_017300322.1 coordinate 1,074,868, forward strand.
AATATATTTGCATAAAATTGCTTTCCAGTATAAAACATAATTTATCTAAATTATATACAGTAGAGGTAAATTGCATCTAGAAGGCTTTGTGAAAGGACTTGCCTGACTAGCAATAACCTTGGTATACTTAGTTTTTATGCAACATCCTTCAGACAACATCTACTGTATATAACATCTAAAGAAAAAAAACTAGAAAAAAAATATAAATTTTAATTAAATTACAAATTTTGCGAATATTATATTATCACATATTAAAATAATATTTTTATTTACTGTTACATAAATATAATCGCATGAAATACGTACATTTGACGCGTAAAAATTAAATAAATAATAAAATTAACAAAGTTTTACGTATATATCACGTATAATCTAGAATTACTCCGCGAAATATCGCGGACTATTAATCTACCGCAGATTAATGGAACCGGGAAAGTTGAAGAGGAAACAATTGACTGCCATTCAAATCGAATCATATGACACTTCCATTTGGCGTTCAATATGCGTTTAAATAAATTCCATGTAAATTTTTTTTACATGCAAGAAAACTTTATTGCGACAAATTCTATGACAAGAAAAACTGAAACAGACGAAAATATTGATGTATGATTTATGGAATGGATCGGGCAAAAGTCACCGATAAATCGAATGATAAAACTCGATCGGACTTGAACGTTATCGTTCAAATTTATTTTTACGTTTTAATTATTTTGTGTGTATTTATATTCTTCTGTATACACGTACATATATTGAAGTATATATATATATAAAATTCTGTGACCGATAAAATCTACTGATAAGACGGTCGCGCGATTAATCGAATCCGGATTACGTCGGAGATGAAGATGACGTTATTCACGAGTCCCGCTACTCACCCAATTTTGCGATTTAAATTGTGATACGCAGGCTGAGCCGAGGGCACCCTTGCCCCCGTACACAATTACACGTCCAAGTACCGTGGCCATTGTTCGATAAGTGATTCGATTTCGTGATACCGATCCGGAGTTCCGCGATTATTGACGGAAAAATACGAGTGCGCACGAAGCTGCGAAATCACTTTCGGAAATTCGTCGTTTCGTGAAGGGAGGGATCGCCGGGTCTTATCATAAACTATATATTTGTAGATTGTCGTCCGAGTATTTCGTCTCGTCGAAATATCTATCGGTAATGCAGACGTTTTTTAAAACGAAAAAAGTGGATAAAGTCGCACAACGATCATTAATACGCTAATTTTTTGGATTTAAGTGAAAACTATGTAATTTTTTTAGAAAGATGCTGGATTGATGGCCGAACTCTGATGGAATTGTTTACCGTTTTTATTTTAACTAATAAATAAATTATATTTAAACTAAGAATACCGTATTTTTCTATTTATTTCTTTTGTAAGCTTTAAAATCGTAAACTCTACTTATATTCTCAATGTTATTCAAATTTGGATAAGTATTAGTTTAATTATATCTATTATACTGATTAGAATCATTTAACTATATATTAATTATGTGAAGAGAGAGAGAGAGAGAGAGAGAGAGAGAGAGAGAGAGAGAGAAATAACATATAGGTGTCATCGATATATATTATATAATATAATTGCAGAATGGAAATAGTTAAAAATTTAATATTTTTATAATTAAATAAAGCATCTATATACATATATTATAATAAAAATTGCAAATTATAAATAAAAATCATATTATACATTAAATTAGATACATAGAATTTTTTTATCTTTTAGATAATTAAGGCCCATTTCTTTCAGTATAGATTAATCTCAATCTCGGTTCAACTAACACATCTTCATCTTTTTCTAGTTCAAAAAATTAAATAAAGATGAAAGATAAATTAAACTGAAATTAAAGTTAATTTGTATTGATAAAAACATAAAGGCATAAGTTAATCGGTAATTTATTCGACATTCGTTTAAAGAGATCGATGCGTGGCTTAAAAGGAACCGCCCTTGAAGAGAATCGCGCGAAATTCATATCTCCCTCGAACATGGCGTCGGATTCGTCGCGATTCGCAGCAACGTCACGGCGATCGCGCGGTGAACCAATAGGCGGCGCCGGTGGCGCTCGACTTCCACCAGAATCCCCGGTAGGTCAGTCTAGCGTGACGTCACGTTCGTCAGCCTAGTTGGGTTAGGTTTTACGCTGGAAATTCTAACGACAAATTTTTTGTTTGACGATTGATGTTTTCCCCGTGTCGTGTCGATCCGTAACCGAGCGACACCGAGGTGCTCACGTAACGACGGTCGACGGTCGTATCTCGCAGAGCATACGATCACGAGGGGTTCGCGTGGTTCGGCGTATATGAGAATTTTAAACGGAAAATGAGTCGACATGAAGGTACGTACGTGCTCCGAGCAGCAAGTCAGCCCGCGAGACGGGCGACCGCGCGGATATTACGCGGGTCCGCCGCCGCGGCGAGCG